>NW_027369910.1:0-39476 GCF_046119375.1 Phyllobates terribilis
CCTCGGGACTACCTCGTACAACATTCTCGGCCAACACTCTTGCTCTATTAGCCTTTTGGTAGCTTGCATGCACTCCCATATCCTTCATTACAAACATTATCTCCTTTTCCCTTAGACCTTGCTTCCGACCCTTGAATCTGACAAGAACAAGAAAAGGATTTACCAACATCCTCTTTCCCGAATTAATCATAAGAAACGGTAATCCTGTCACTTGAATAATATATACCTGCCAACTACTGCTCACAAAATCACTTCCGTAGATGCATGCCTGCTGTGATTGTGCTCATACAACAACCCACACGAGTGTTTACCAATGAACCTTTTCACCTCGAAAGAAGTAGTACTAGCCCTCACATAAGCACGTAAACCGAATGAGCAATTATGGTTTTTACACTCCACAACAAGTCGAATGGGCTCAGATCTCTTAACACACATCTCAAAATAATTTACCAACGCGTACCGGGTCAATGCAAGCTGGAGATCCTTTTTCAAATCATAATTTTTACCTCTCCAAATAGAACATGATGAATTGCCCCCATCACCATCGATTTCAACATCATTGACCTTCTCTAGGTGCTCGGGGGATACTGGATTGTAATACCTAACTTCCTCGGCCTCATCTAACAAACCATCATCTTTGTTTTCAGACAAATCAACCTCAACTTTAGGATGAAAGTCTGAATAAAGCATCTCATCGTCTCCTCCACCACTAAGGTTGACGAAGTCACATCCTTTGTGCTTTGTTGCAGATATGGTAACATCATCATTGTCATCATACAAATTAACCTTCCTCATCAATGCTTATTTCAATGACATCATTTGTTTTCTCTTTCTTACAAAACCAACTTCTCACATCTTGCCGAGGACCACTTACCTGAATCCTGTCACCCTGCATATCTGATCCTATGATATCTCCTAGTTCATCATCATCTAACATTTCAATACAATTTTCATCTGACCTTGTATTTTTCCTAGTGGATGGTTCACAGTAAGAAAAAGTTTTGGGATCAGATGATAAAAACGGATGTGATGAGTTTGCAGGAGCGCTCAAAGGCACATTGATCATCTCTTCACCGTATTCAAAGCAAGAAGTTTTTTCAATACTGAGGCATACAACGGTCTTGGAAAAAAATGGTCCTTACATCCAGTTAAATTCAAGAACACAAAACATCTAAATCTTCCTGATCAGATATATAATATGGTGGTAAAGTTGGATTCTCATGAGACAAATTACCCAATTTCAACTCAAACCTAGAGAGATTGACATTGTTTTTATCTACAACCTTTTGTATTAGCGAGGGGAGTCCCCACCGGGGGGTAGTCCAAACCGTAGTAACCACTAAACACGCTTCGAGGTTCAGAGATCACTAACGCAAATTCTCATCGATGGAAGTGGAAGGCAGTTTTTCGTCAGTTGAATCTAGGGGGTTCGGGGGGACTCGTCCCCCTGAAAGCAGCAACAAATCGCAATAGTGAAAGTAAGTCCTGAAAGCCAGCCGTAACTAGTAACAAGGGAAGTCAGTCCGGAAAGCAGTCATAAACCGAGTCAGCCGACAAGCGGTCAGTCCTTCCCTAAAGGGAGGGGTCAGTGGCGATGGCTGGATTACAAAAGTGTAACCATGGGGTTCGGGGGGAGCATCCCCCTGAAATGGGGCGAGGTTGCCCCCAAGCAGTAACACAACCGCGGTCATTCTCGCAAGCCAGTAACGGAAAGCCAGTTCAAGAAAGTAGTCCTGTCAGGTAAGCACATGCAGCTAAAATTAGTAATGATAAGGAAGCAAGAGATAATTGATTGTAGAGAATGGCAGGTCGGTCGCCCAGACTCTAAAAAAGGTAGGGCGGCAAAGACCGAACCAATTGTTGTTCGCTTCCTCCGGAGAAGTGTGCTGTTGTACACAAAAAGGGAGTGGAACAACGCACTTCCCGAAAGATTGTTTCAACTTGGTATTACTAGGGAATGAGTAAACATTGGTTCCGGTAGTTACTAATTCAATGAGTCTTATTCCTTGTTATTGTTTCTCCTTCCTCATGTAGCTACTTGTTTGTTGTTATTGCATCTATGAGTTATGAGTTAATGTAGCTCCTTGTTCTTGTTGTTCCTTCCTCTTGTTGTTTCTTTTTCTTGTAGCTAGCTGTCGATTGTAGCTCCCGAATGCAGTTATGAGTTTTGTAGCTACTTGTTATTAATAAGGAATGCATAACCATTAGTGAAGGTAACTACTAAGGCTGGCGACTAGAGGGAGGTAAGCCGATTGATTGATTGTTGTTAGTTGTTCTTCTTGTTCCTTGTTAATGCAGCTACTTCTATAGAAGAGTATGACTAGTAAACATGAGTTAAGGTAAGCCAATTGAGATTTTGTTCCTTGTTCTTGTTGCTAGGATGTCCTTGTTGTTAATGACTTATTGTTGTTGTTACTTGTTATTGTTGTTCTTTGTTTTTTAGCTAGCTCTCGAATGCAACTATGAGTTCCTTGCTATTGTTGTTACTAGTTGGTATTACTAGGGAATGAGTAACCATTAGTTTGAGTGACTACTAAGGCTGACGACCGTCGGAAGGTAAGCCGATTGAATGAGTCTTATTCCTTGTTGTTGTTGTTCCTTCTTCTTCCTCTTCTTCTTGTTACTTGTTCTTGTAGCTACTTGTTTCTTGTTATCCAGAGAAATACAACCGCTGATGAGAAAAGACTTTGAATTTGTGGAAGCAGCATTTGCACAAGGTTTGTACAACCACCTCTCTTTTTCCATCACCAATTCGCCCCCATTAATAACAAAAATCATGTAAAGCTTGCTTTTCTATGTTGCTGAAACATGAAAAATAAAAAAACTCTGTCAGTATGTTTACAAATTGACATGCCAAATTGGAACTAAAGCAAAGTAGGTTTACATAGAATAAAAACTCACCCATAATATCAGCTTTGAATTTATGCAAGGTGGTGGAGGGTTAAACAGAAGCGGGAAGAATATTGGCAGACACAACTGTTAAGATGGCAGGATAAGAACAACATGAAAAACCCAACAAATTTTGCCTTTTCGAAATATAGTGGTGTCGGGAGACAACCTTGCAACAACAAAGAAATTGATTAAAGAGGCTTTAGTTTTTTGGAGGGGAATATAGTTCTACAGTAAGCAACCTTAGTACTTTTGGCGGGAAAATAACAGGGAAGAGTTACACCATTAGATTAAGTAGCCTGATTACATTAATGAGATTTGATTAGACAACAAATCAGTACTACAAATACTATAACCAAGTACTATAAATATACTAAACAAACCATAACCAAGTACATGAATAGTGCTAGCTTCCATCAAAGTACACTTCGATTTGACTACTCATTTAATGAATTTTATTTTCTTTTTGATTTTCTTTTGTAATCCAAAAAGCACTTTTTCCCTTTTTAAAATTGAAAAAAAGATAAAAGAAAATATTTTGAGGGATATAATGGTCCACAAATGATATTGTTGCAATTTTTTTCAAGAAATGGTAGACTTGTGCAATATACATTCCCCCTTTTGTATAGATAGTTTTTGTTCCCCTTCATATATTCGTACTTTGTAGTTTAATATTCAGGGCATTGATCAAGCAAAAAGTATTAACGTATGAAATGAAAATTATCCACAAATAGAATTGATCTTTTATTCACATACAAAAGAACTTACAAAAGAACTAACTTATGTTCAATGTTTTTAAAATGCATAAATATAATATTTATAATTCATAGTTTGTATATAATTCAAGGGAATGCTATGATAAGTTAGGTTTTAATTGTATATTCCCGGTAAGTGAAATCGGTTGGATGGTTTGGTCTAGTGAATTGAAGGAGGCTTGGACTGATTTATGATGAAGGCCTAACACTAGACCAACTCTAGAGACTAACTCTCTTGATAGCCCAATATTTAAGCTCACTTCTTTTATTAAGAGTTGTCACTTTTTTAGTCCAATCAGTTTATTCATAAAAAGAGAGATTTTTGTGAGAGAAAAAGGAAGTTGAACATCTCGCTCGATTATGGTAGAGGCTTTGTCAGATCTATCTTCTACGAGTTGAATATATATCCAGCCTAAAGGGGGTCAAGTCTCTTTTACTTGTCTATCCTACTTTTATCTAGTCTTTGTCTTTTTCTGAAATTTAACCTTTCTTGAACAATCATGGTTAGTATATTCTTAAAAAAAACCCAATGAAAAAAGCGAAAACTAAAACACCCAAACCAAAGATTCTTCTAAAAATCGAAACAACTATTTACAAAGCCTTCCTTGTTAATCTCTGGGCATCTCAATGGATCAAATCTCCTAGTACCCTGCTATCCTCCCAAATGTCATAGCTCATCTACCGTCTCTAAATAAAACCGAGCGCTTTTTAAGTCTTTTTGAACCTTCGTATTCTAGGGTTCTTTCTCTATAAATTCATATACCTCCTTTAAATAAAAAGTCTAAGGCTCCGCTCACGCTTCTAATCCTGATTAGAGGCAATAACCTTTTTATGCTGGAGTTATTCGGTGATTCGTACTTCTCTCAAGGGAGATGTACGTTTGAATTTGGGGTTCTCTTCTCTAAATGGAATTCCTTTCGCTGCTCATCTTGCTAAGTCGATGAACAAGTCATTCCTCTTGGGATTTCCTAGTTTTCCGATGCCTCTGTGGTGTCTATGCTTCATGTCGTCCGAGGCGTGTCGCTTCTCTTCTATCACGACCCCTACTGCACCACCAAAATCAGGTGCTCTGTTTCAAATAAAATCTTATCTTGTCATAGTAATTTTTGTAATTATATAACATCTTACCAAACTTACCTCTCATATGTGTGGTCTTTGAGTAATTTTTGGCCGGTGGAATTTTATGCTCTATCCGCTTCTATCATGTTAATAATATGACTAATGATACATGTAATTCCTCTGAAATCCCAAATACCAATATTACCAACATGAAAAGCCAAACCAATCCTTATCAGGATATTACCAACATGACTATTGCATCATATTCTGACATTAATGTCATCATCTATCAAAGAGAAATTTGGACTCTCTTTCACAACATTCTCCTCCCATGTGTCTGTGACATTATATTCAATATATTGCCTATTCTCCGCCCACTCTGGTGTCTCCTGGAATCTATATGGGGTTTACTTTTGCTAACATTATAATAACTGATGCTACTAAGAAATTATTACTAAAAATAACCATACATACCAATTGTCTTTGGGGAATACCGATACCCCCAAAGCATCTAACCAGACTTCTCTATGTGACTCTACCAAACTACCAAGTTTACCAAAGAAAAACACAGCCCAGGTGGTTGATTCCCAAGCTCTCTACCACAGACTAGCTTCGGCTATGAACCAAGATAAAAAGAAAAAAGAATTTACCCTCATGGATTTTCTTGTTGGTGACCAAAAGGAGTTTCCCAAACTCTTCGGAAAACTGAGACGTGAGTTGGGTTATAGGCTTTCCTGCCCATGGCGGACTCTGGTCCTTCCATGGAAGCATGGTCTCTATTCCTTCACAACTTATATCTATAAAGGCTTATGCTTATCGTCTACTGTCTTTGGATTGTTACTAATGATCACACTACTAGAAAAAGAGTCAAATACCCCATAACAAATATCTCGGGCGTGTATTACACGAGATATAAAGCTGGAAATAATTAACCACATACCATATACATCATACGTGGAAATAGTCCGTGACATATAGGAAATAAAATATCACAGGTGTGTATTACGCGAGATATAAAGCTGGACTTTTTTTAAGATCAATCTAATATCTCATTATGTAAAAAATCAAATACACCATAAGGATAAATTTCATTTGCGCGCTTCTCTTTTACATTATCCCGCTTCCCTTTTCATCTCCCGCTTCTCTTTTACACTTAGACGTATACCAAACTCTCCCCAATTTACCCCCATTTCCTTCTCATGTACGCTTCTTTCTCTCCCTCCATCTGTTCCCCAATTTGACAGCCATGGATGACTGTGACGAAGCTTCTATACTCCGCAAGCTCGAATCCTCCGACTACACCAGTCTCCACGGCCTCTACTCGCAGTTCCTTCAGCCTCTCACTCTCCACTGTCTCAACCCCAAAATCCCCAGTAATGACGCCAATAAATCATCCAAATCCAAGTCCAACTCAACTCCTTCTCCATCTTCCTCCATAATTCGATCTCTAGTGAAGTCCTACCTTCAGTTTCTTAACCGTTCATTGTCTCTCCTTCCTAAACGCCTCACCGATTCCCCCAAACCCTCAGCTGCTGCCGCGACTGAACTCTTCGACACCTACAAGCTGTGCTTGGACTGCATTGGATGCTTTACGTCATTGCTGTCTTGCAAGCCTTACACCGTGCACTTACAGACCTCGAGGTTTGTTCGCTGCTTGGTTGAATGGGAGAAGTACAACAAGGCAATGGATGAGGGGTTTATGGTTTTGAGGGATGTCAGTGAGATGAAATTGGATGGGATTGTGGATTCTCGTGAAAATGTGGTACCAGTTCTGGTTGATGGAAGTGGTGTAGATGCCGATCTGGCGTATTTGGTGGTTGAGGTCTTCCTTAGGGTTGTACAGAGTGTGTCGATGAGTAAAACCAAGGAAGAAGGACAATACCTGAACCTCCTTGCAATGCTCGATGGAATTCAGCCGTGGTTAAGGTCCGAACTTGAAGTTTAATGTACAAATTTTTTTATGCTGCATATTCATGTAGTGGTTTCTGAATTGACAAAGATAGTTTAGCTTCCCCGTCTATTCATGTCAAATAAATAGTATGTGAAAGGGTTTCTGATTGGTACATTTTGCCTATGTTTAAGGGTTTTGGACACTAGTGTAATCTACAAGTTCAGGAGAATGCTAGTAAGCTACTTGAACAAGGCAACACAATTTTTGGCAAAACATGGAGGTGATCTATTACCCAAATTTTGTGCTGCTACATTTAATGAACACCAAAAGCTTTTGGTAGAGCAATCTGTTGAGGTGAATTCAAGTTCTTGTTTTTTGTGATTATCAGTTTTATGTATTATAAATTTATCATTGAATGTGCTTCAATTTTTAGTTTAATGGCTGCAGGTTGATACTTTGAAACTTTAAACAGAGTTTCTTGAACTGCTATCCTATTCTGCTTTTGAATGACGTGCATCTTGTATAGGTGTTCATGGTGCTGTTGCTGCTTCAATGCTCAATATGGTAGGGCTAAGGAGGTTGATTTCTCATGAATATATGAGTACTGTTCTATACTTTCTTATACGCTATGTGACACAAACTTCCTTGGACCCTGTATACTGAACATGATTTGGATCCATTTGCATTCATTTCAAGGCTTTATGCTTGTGGTTTGCACTTTTCTGGAAGCAGACTTCAAATTAACTGGGATGCTGATTCTACTACTTTAGCAGATAGCTCTCAAGTACAAGAATGAATTCTTTGCTTAGCTCTACCGAGACATTTTGTGCAGTTTATTTAATGGAAAAAAGCAAGGCTACTAAAGTCCAAGCAGATGAAACTCGAAAAGTTTATTTGAAGTTTTACTTGGATGCACTAAAGTTTTTAGAGAAAATTGCTCAAAGCCACCTCTTATATGCCCTATATTGCATAAAGCCACCCCTTATATTTTTTTTTGCGCAAAGCCACCCTTCCGTCAACCTTTTATTGCAGCGTGCCACCCCACGTCGAATTCTGTCAAAACCGTTAACGAGGAGCTGAGGTGGCGTGACAGTCATTGTTTTTTCTTTTATCTTTTCTTTTATCTTTTCTCAGCCCTTCTGTTGCATTTATCCGCTTCTTCCGTCGCATGACCTAATCTCATCAAAGCCTCCATTTCTGCCGCTTTTGCTGCCTCTGCTACCCTGCTTCTCTCACTGATCTCGGTTCTCAGCATCTCATTTTCATCTGAAACGGATTTGATCTCTGTTTCTTTGTCAAGCAACGCGGATTTCAAGTGCGTCAGATCTACTTCCAGTTTCTTCAGTTCCACCCTTAATTCCGAATCCTTTATGCATGTCTGGTTTTCGAGGATTTTGATGGTCAGTTCTTCCTTTGACAGCAAATCGGATTGTAGTTGTTTAATTTCATCTTTTGCCTTTCTCAACTCTTGCTCTAATTCAGCTTCCTTCATACTCGATTCTGACTTTGCTTTCTCCACCGCTTCATAAGCACTTCTTATCTGAATCGTGCTCTGGATATATTCTTCCTGGTATCTGATCTCAGATTCCTCTAACGCATACTTCAATTCTTCAATCTCGAGTTTGAGGGAACAATCTGATTGAAGTTTTGTCACAAGATTCTCCAATGTGATAGCTTCCGCCTTTGATTGCTCTAGCTCTGATACCAAGTTTCTGTATCTATCAGACTGAATAGCTTCCGCGTTTGCTTTGATTGCTTCTAGATGAACACGAGCTTCATTCGCCATTACAAGAGCATGATATTCAGATTCCTTAGTATCAGCCAACTGAGACTTGATTTCATCAACCAGTTCAAGAGTTTCAGACAGCTCAACTCTCAGAGTTTGAAGCGGATAAATGCAACAGAAGGGCTGAGAAAAGATAAAAGAAAAGATAATGACTTGTCACGCCATCTCAGCTCCCCGTTAACGGTTTTGACAGAATTCGACGTGGGGTGGCACGCTGCAATAAAAGGTTGACGGAAGGGTGGCTTTGCGCAAAAAAAATATAAGGGGTGGCTTTATGCAATATAGGGCATATAAGGGGTGGCTTTGAGCAATTTTCTCAAGTTTTTATGTCGTCCGCTTGCCGACTTTGTGAACTCGGAAAGGAAAAATATAATCAATCATGTTTTGGATTCTCTTATAGAAAGTTATTTACAGAATGTACAAAGATCATTTTGTCATCTCTGCGGCATACTTTTTCCTTGCCGAAGGTACCTGAAATCACATCCTGTCCTTATCCTCTAGCATTTTCTCTTGTAGAAAGTTATGCTGCTCTTGAAGTGTCTAGGGACATCACATTATTGTTGGGATGATTTTGAAACTGAGCTGAAGCAGATTAAGTGATCTCTTGAACGTCTTCATTTCTATTATTGGTGTAACTACTCTTGTTCATTTTGGCTAAAGAGACTATAACATAATCTCTGTGTGTGCTCTGTATTAAGACTACTCTTTGACTTAGTTTTAGAATGCTTAAATTGGTTGCCTATGTCAGTTGTTAAAGCATTATCCAATTCTCATGTTTTTTCAGCTGAGCCAGAACTACCTGAAGAAAGTTTGTCAGCAAAGATGGCCCAGAAGGAAGAAACAGTTAGTCCAGGATGGACAACCTCTTTCTTCATACAGACAAGAGAAGATGCTTCTAGGGCTGTAGCTGACACAACAACTGCTATTGCTGTCCATTCACAATCATCGCGGCCATCTGTTGTTTTTCAATCAAAAGATGAAAACAGTGGAAACCAGCTCCAGAAATTACGGAGTCAATTCTCAGAAGTATTCAAAGGTTTTTCACATCCCACAGAAACAAAGCGTATTACATATAATCTTGAGGTTTTGACAAGCCAAAAGCGCCAATGGGCTAGATTCCAGCTGCAGTCCTTGGTCAATTTGATCTATTATAATCTCTAAACCTTTAACCTATTGTTGAAGAGAAGAATGAACCTGTTACTTAAATTATTTTATATTTCTTTTGAGCTAACTATGAGACATTTATCGTTATTTCTACGCAAAAGTAGCAAGATCTAGGCACCTCAGTGAAGAAAAATAGATCTAACTTATCCTTATGCTCTATTCTTTTTGGGAAGTTGAATGGTGTTTATGCTGTTTCCGATCGCAGTATATGAGTTTGCGTTTGTTCCCTTTGTAATGGATTACATTCTTACCAACTTTGCGCTTCCCCCTGTTTTTTTGTGGCTAAAGCCATTTACATAGCTTTCCTTAGCTAATTTTAGTAGTTATTTACGTGTCTTTGTTGAAATGCCTGATTGATGAACTTTGTGTCATGACAAAGGAAAATGTAACTTATATTTTTCCTTTGTTGTTTGCGATGCAGGATCAGAAATCATTCCAAGAGCCAACGCGGCTTTTTGAAAGCATTGCGGTTGTTGGTCTTCACCCGAACTGTGACAATGAGGCTCTTCAAAAGCTCATATTTGCAAGGAAGCCTGAAGGTTCGGGCAAATTTTGTAGTGCTCTAAGTGGTCACTCTAACTCTCGTGTAGAACCTTACCTTGAACCTCAGGAGCTAAAAATCACCCACTATCACATGTACTTCAATTTCTGCATGTGACAGGGTATTTTAAATAGAGAATGGTTCTGAAAAACATAACTTGCTTTTAGCTGCATTTTATGGTGTTGCTTGACATACACAATTATTTTTTCTTCATCTATTTCCAGGTTCTGTTTGTTTATCCTCCAGAAAAGCAATTGCCTCTTAAACATAAGGATCTCTTATCATTTTGCTTCCCTGGGGGTATAGAGGTTGGTTTCACAACTGCTATATGTGCGTTACTTGATTTACTTCCCTTTATTAAATGATTCGTCTTTTCATTTTTCAGTTGCTTTAGTGTTTATTTGTCAATTCCATTCACAACCATAAACTTCAAGAATGACAAATGCAGTTTAGTATGATTAATCTGAATAAAAGTGTATAGCAGACAAAAGCCAAGATAAGTATATGATGCTACTACTGTATACCATATAAGTTTATGTGGAGACTAAGAATATGTGTATTTTGAGATTCTGTTCATACTTACTAGTTTTACTGTAAAGTAACTATTCTTATTATGAAAATATTAGTATAAATCATGGCAATGAGGTACTAATGGAGTAGACATCAGGTGTTGTAGCCGAATGGTTTACATATTACTGAGTGAAATCTTTCGAGTAGCAGTTGATTGTTGATAAGGTGTTGCCAGCTGGCACTAATAATCTGATGTCCTTCAATAGGACAATTTGGGTCCTTGCTGTAGGTTTCAGGTGTGCCTATAATTATTGTCTGATTGTAATTTGCTGCAGAATAGATATGGTAAAATTTGTTTGATAAAGTTCTTGACAGTAAGTTGACATATGATAAATTGGAACCGGATAGGAAACTTGATCATGCATTTTTTTAATACAAGGAGGCAAATGAAGGCGGAAAGGGACTGATACTTGATACAACTAAAAAAAATATTGCCTCCCCAGTCCCCAATTTTGACTAATGACTTTATCCTTGTTATACTATTGCATGTATATGTAACTTGACATTAAAATGTTCTTCCAGGTTCATGCTGTTGAAAAAACTCCCTCAATGAGTGAATTGAATGAAATCCTTCTCGGACAGGTAAATCTCTATTGTGTTTTGCAATGTCCTAAGAATTCTGTGAGAGAAACTGTAGATATGTACTTTAATCTCGTTTCATGTTGCTAATTGCTTCCACTTATATTATAAAATGGAAAAATATCTTCTTTACAACAAAAAACATATGCCTAAGTATCCAATAAAACATATTAGAAGTGAATGCGACTAGTGTATCCGATCTAGTTTTCAAGTGGTATTGTCTTTCCTTATGTTCTAATTGTGACAGTGAGGCTCTTCAGAAGCTCATATTTGCAAGGAAGCCTGAAGGTTCAGGCAAATTTCGTAGTGCTCTAAGTGGTCAATCTAAGGTTCAGGCAAGTTTCGTAGTGCTGAACATTCTGAATTGACAAACTTTCCTTTTGGCAGAATTTTTACTTGCTGCATATTGAGAAAGGAATTGATCGAATACTTGCTTCAACTCGTGTTTTAGGTAAGTTAGTTTAATTACAATTATTATGATGTTTTAATTTTGTGTGATCGAATACTTGCTTCAACTCTTTTGCAGGTAATTTAATATGCATCTTGAAAAAACGACAAGAACAAAAGTAATCGATCACATGGACTAGTTTTTTTCTTCTTCTACAAATTCTAAGACTATTAGCATGCCTGTTTTTGCTTATTAAAATTGCTTGTTTAGTTAAGTAGTGACCAATATTATTTAGTTTTCTTTTTCTTTAATAATGGATTGTACTCATTTTTTATTTCAAACAAGTGTTATGGTGTTATAAAAACTAAATATTATGTTTTGATTTTTTGACTTAAGTACGTCATTGTGATGTATATTCTGCGACCACAAAAAGAAACCACATTATCAAGCAAAAGTTGTAACAGATTTGCAACTACGATGTATATCATTCCCACAAATCAAAACTCATGGGGTATAAAGAATATACCTCAGATTATATGGCAAAGGTGTATTTAGGTTTACCTCGGATTATATGGAAAGAATATACCCCGGACTATTTAGGTTTATCTTGGATTATATAGCAAGAATATACTACGGTTTATATTCCATATACCTCGGATTATATGGCAAATGTGTATTTAGCTTTAGAAAATATACCCCGGATATTCAATTCACCGGTGTATATTGGAACCAGATACCCCGGATAAGTGAGAGAAAATACACCGGTTTAGTTTTATATCCGAGGTATATACAATAAATATATCTGGACAGCTTTTTTTTTGCCCTGAAGCGCGATGGAAAGAATAGAGCAAATACACCGGGCTTAGTTTTGGAATTAACCGAGGTATATAGCATAAGATCCGGGATATATATGGTCAAATGCCCGGAATATTTGACTCTTTTTATAGTAGTGTCAGTTAATATCCCATCTGATGAATGATAATAAGAATCTGAATGCTTTAATTCCTATTATCGAATTAGTTAGAACTTACTATCCTTTCACCTTTAGTGTTGTTGTTAGGTTTATTGAAGATACCCTTCCTACAGAACTCCTTAACGTCTTTTACAATATTAATAATCAAAAGACTAATTACACTAAGAAAATTGATGATGATCATAATCTTGACTACCTAAGCTTTTATGTTAGATTAGTTATCATTCCTAGATTCAATCATAACTAATATTATCTATCATATAACAGAGACATTTTAATGAGGAACCCTCAATAACTTTATAAACACCATATCTATGTAATCATAGTTAGAAAGTTTTCTAGTTTGATTAATTTGTGTAAACTATTATAATCCTATAACTACTGCAATTCTTAGCAGGCCAGGCCAGGCCAAGTCATTTGCAACACTCCTAGATTGTTTTTTAAATGAAGATAAAGACTCTGGAATTGAGGGATATTGATAGACGTAACCTTTGGACTGATATTGAAGCCATCTATGAATCAATAGTATTCAAATACTTGCTCTTGTTGAAACGAATTATGTTAAAGAACCTACAAAAAATATTTGGCATAAAACAGATTTTGATAACTGTCTTGTCATTCCCTTTTTGGGTTTTTCTGGTGGTATATGTCTTCTTTGGAAAAACTATCAAATGATTGATGATCTTTGTGAAATTTTGCACACAACTGCTACATTTATTGTTGTCAAATACAAAGTTCTTAGCTCCAATATCTGCTTGATATTGATCTTTGCCTATGCACCCCCTGACGAGCGTGACAAAAATGCTTTTTGGACAGAACTGACTTCTTTTATACACAATTGTGATACCTGTGTCTTGTCATTGCCGATCTTAATGAAATCAAATCACCAAAGGAAAAGATGGGCGACTCCCCTTCTCCTAATTCCAAATTCACAAAACTTAATAATTTTATAAACCATTGTGATCTTCTTTAGATCCCATCATCCGGTAACCCTTTCCCCCAGAGGAAATGTACCTTTTGGGGATAATAATATTCATAAGGTTCTGGATCGTACCCTTGTTCAAGACCAAATTATGTAATGGTTACCCTAAATTGCTAATCATAATTTTGTGTTCTCTTCCTCAGACCATTGCCTTATAACAACGTCCTTAAACAATAATAACTCATATAAAGCTCAATCATTTAAGTTTGAAAACATTTGGACTGAAAGAAAAGATTTAGGGAATATGGTTAAACAACCCTAGAGAGTGAACGATCCTGGCTCTTTTATGTTCCAGTTGGTAAAAAAACCAATCTAGTTAAAATACATGCTAAAAGATGGAATAAAACTACATTAAGGAATACTTTCAGGCAATTACAGGAGATTGAAACACAACTTATCCTACTTTCATCTAATGTTCTACTTCTAAAACAGAAAAACCTTTTACGGAAAAAAGAATCCATGCTTTCTTTCCATAAAAAATATTGGAGACAATGTGCGAAAATTAAACACATTAAGCTTATTAACACATATCCAACTTATTTTCACATAATTGCAATTGCCAAATGCAACACGAAAATTATTAGAAAAAGTATTTACAACAAAATGAGCTCTTATTATTGAAATTGAAAATGTTATGAATGAGATTTGAAGTGACTCCGAGAAAAGATTTAAAAAATCAATCATTAATAATAATAGACTACAAAACCATATTTAATACATCAACAATGAGGTAACAATTGAAGATATTGCTCACCTAACTCAAATTGTTACAAATGAAGAAATAAAAAACACTTTATTTAAATTGGTAGTAATAAATCACCGGGTCCAAACGGTATCTCTGCATGCTTTTATCATAAATACTAGAATATTATTGCTTCCTATTAATTAAAGTGTTGAAAATCTTTTCCCATTCTGGAAAAATTTTAAGCAAATAAACCATACATTTATTATCCTAATACCAAAATGTGATAACCTACCCAACACAAACCACTATAGACCAATTAGCATATAATCAACTATATATACAATTATATCCAAAATAATAACTTAGACTAAAACCGGTATTCCAAAAACTTACCCATCCCTTACAAGGAGCTTTCGTGCTGATAGAGTTATCCAAGATAACATTGTCATTGCCCATGAGATCTCTCACTCCTTCAAATCCCACAAAGGACTGGAAGGATAGATGATGACCCTTAAACTAGACATTGAAAAATCATAAGATAGAATAGAATGAGACTTCCTATTTGAAGTACTAATTAAATTCGGTTTCAGCGATAAGTTTATTAACTGGATCAGAGAATGCGTTACCTCCGTTAGTTTTTCTGTTCTTGTTAATAATGGACCTACAATTGTGTTTATTCCCCAACACGGACTTGGACGAGGTGACCCGCTACCCCCCTTCCTTTTTATACTATGTGATGAAGTCCTTGCGAGGAATTTACAATTTAAAAGGAAGGGAAACAAGGACATTTGCTTTCCTATTGCCAAAAATAGGTATCTGTACCCCATTTATTACCTTTGTTGGTGACATTGTTATCTTTGCTAAAGCTAAGTAAAGTGCTTGTTATACCATAAAAACTACTATTGATAACTATTATGAAATATTTGGACAACGTGTTAACTTTTACAAATCTGCTTTCCAAACCACTCCAAAAACAACTAGTCAAAGTATAGCAACAAGACATGCTAATTTATCCATTACAAATTATATTTCTCTTGACATATATATTGGGTGTCCCTTTATTAGCGATAAGGTTAATAAAGACACTTTCAAGGATATTATAATCCCTACAAGGTGGACCTTTGTTGCAATATGTAATAGAATTCCTTTTCTTGGGGAATAAGTTTATGAAGTTCTATATATAGGTACTATAGGTATTTGCTAACGTGCGATCTTGAGAACCTCATAGAGTGAGAAACAAACTAGTGAGCTTAGGAGAAGCTAGCCCAAGAGAGAAACACAACAGAATCTGAAACCCTGGGAGTTAGTATAGTTGAGTGGTTTGGGAAGATCACAACGGGACTAGAAAGCTGGGAGGTGAGTACGATTGAGTGTTTAGGGTGAAAATCTATTGATCTCATAGGGAACAAGTGAGTCACCAATACCTTGAGAGTAAAGAGCTTGTATTTGGGCTGAACAACGATTGCATTGAGTGAAGAGAGCGAGCGTTTGTAATCTTCATTTGATATAATCAATATAGTGGTGAGTTTCATCCTGGACTTGAGTTAAGCCAAGGGTTCCCACCTTAACAAATCTCTGTGTATATTGAGCTGAACTTTAAATCTAACAATCTAAAGTTCTTATTGTGGCAAAATTTCTAATCTTACATATAAACACACTTGTTACTCGCTTTTTGTATTTACAAAGAGACTAAGACTCGCTTATTATGTTTTTCCATTTCCACATCTTAAAAAATTGGGCTAGTCTATCGAGCTAATCTTCTATAAAGAGCTAGTCGATCTAAGCTACTCTATTAAGTGTTCAACAAGAACTCATTCTAATATATACTCGCTTTGTTGAATACGATCCTTGTACGCTAGCTTACTAGCTTTTGTGCATTTGGATTTAGATTAAGTGTAACATTATCAATCATATATAGTTACACTCACTTTATCTTACTCGATCATCACTCGTCAAAATCCACAATTGTTATCAGAGCACAGGTTGCTCAATCTTCCACAGATTTGATTTCTACTCTCTAGTCTGAATCATGGGCAATGAAAAACATTCTTTTAACCTAGGAATCTGTTTGGCTAAGCCTCATATCTTAGCTGAGGGTGAACTATAATGGTGGCTCACGATGACTAAGAACTATATCCAACAAACTGACTATCAATGTTGGAGAGTCATTGAAAAAGGTGAAGAAACTCTCAAAGAAGAAACTAACACATACAAATGGGGACCAATTGAGTATGCTACACTAGAGAAGAATGCCAAGGCAAAGCAACTCATCCTCAATGCTCTCTCTCACAAGGACATCGACAAAATCATGTCTCTCTCCACTGCCAAGCTCATGTGGAAAGCTATCATAGATATGCACAGCGGCAGTGAAGATATGAAGAACAATTGTCGATTCGAGTTCCAAAGGGACTTCCATTCGTTTAAGATGGGAGAAAGCGAGTCTGTATTAGATTATCATTCCAGATTCCAGGTATTATGTGACAGGATTTCCTCCGCAGGACTCAATGTAGAACCCTGGAAACTCACTCTCGCTTTTATCCATGGTGTTAACTCTAAGTTTGACACAACTAAACGAATAATGCTAATGACATAGAAAAGGTTTGCATGTATCTGTACTTGCTGGTAAATTAAGAGTGCAAGAAGCTGAAGATCAAAAGGAGTCAATAGCATCAAGGGAAACCGAAGGAGTCGCTCTCAAGCTCACTCGTGTACTTCAAAAGGTCGAGGACAATGATGAATCCAAAAATGAAGAAGACCAGGAAGTAGCAACAATGACTAAGCTAGTCAAGAGGTTCTTCAAGAAGAAGTCTGGCATCACTACCAAGGACAGAGATCTAAAGGAAAACAAGCCATTCAGCCTCAAGAACATCACGTGCTACAAATGTTCAGGTAGAGGACATCTCTCTAGAGATTGTCCAAGTGAAAAGGTAGATCCAAATGAAGAAGAAGGTGGATCTGGAAAACCTCTTACGAAGGTCCTTGTCACACTATGGGGTGACTCTGATGATGAAGTCGACGTTGGTGAAGATCCTAAGAATTGCTTCATATTCTCTCAACCTATTCCAGAGCTAGCTCCTAAACCTAAAGTTGAGGTAAGTATTCTTGAACTAGAACCCATACTAGGTATCTTCCCTACACCCCCTCTTTCTATATCTGTTGGTGTACTCGATCAAGTGAGTCAATCTAAGGACAAGCTTGATTTGAGTGAATCTGTTTCCTCTAAGTCTGTTATGACTATATATGAGGATAAGCTCATTCAAGCGAGTCTTGAGATAGATAAGCTTGCTTCGAGCGAGTCATTTAAAACTCTACATGTACATACAAAGCCCGTACAAGCCATATACGAACAAGTAGGAGCACAGCGAGTGTTACCTCACATAGGTAAACCTCATCTAGTGACATGTCTTTGTGATGATGACTATTCTGAGCGAGTTCCTAAAACTGTGAAGATGAAAGTTCTACCTTCCAGTTCTGGAATTGCTAGCTCTAACGTTCCTACGAAGTCAATACTTTGTTGGGGACACAACTTGATTTGATTTTGCAAGAAAGGATGCAGAGTAGAAGGAAAATGGAATATCTTAAAGCTACTCTCATTCTTAATAAGTAAAAGGAGTTTACTATCTCCTTCAATGCTCTATTTATGAAATTGAGCGCGTTCTGAAATCTAACCAACATCTCTTTCACTCTTATTATACAAGAGATGTATATCATGTGGTAAAGTATTAGCTTCTGGCATAACGAGTCTCACTCAGTGATAAAGCTACATCTATTTGCTCAAAGCCAGATTCAGACAGTTCAAGCGAGTCTTTGAAGATTCAAGCGACTCTATTACTTAACTTGCTGAACTATAACTAATACTTCCAGAAGAGCCCAAAATGCAATCCGTCTCTCTAAAGGAGCTTTACTTGGATATCTTTATAAGCCTTTAGCCTCTTTGATTTTCTTTCTTATCATATTAGAAGAACAAGAGATGCACTGTAAGTTCCTCTATACCTTGACTATGAATTATGCTTTTTAATTCTACTTTGGGAACTTTAGTTGGATTGTGTTGCTTTCTTGCTTGATATTCATTCTTATCTTCACACAAGCCAATCTATCTAAGGTAGTATATTGTATGAAAGCTATTGATTATAGTCTTGAAAAACTGCATGCTCTTCTTGTGTGCCACAAATAGAGAATGTTGATCATATTCTTGCCCTATTACATGCCTAAGAAATGATCCATTCCTACGATGTCCCTAGCCTAACACTAATGTAATGCTTCCTTACCCCCTGATTAACTCCACAAAGGAATTATTCATTTTTGTGTAAAAGCTAGTATCCCTCTTATGCACATACGCTTCAATACATTATATACTGAGTGCGAGTGTGTTATGTCCCATATTATGAAATGTGCGTTTCTTCTTAATCTTTTACTTGCTTAAATGATACATTGGGTGCATATATACACTTGCTTTACACTCCTAAGCATGATCAAGAGCTTGTGTAAGAGTCGCTCCAAGGCAGTATGAGTCGCTTTTGGGTTTGCTTAACACATAAGGTTTTCTTAATGAGGAAGGTATTCAATTACGGCTCTAAAGGTGAAGTCTAGACATGTAGCCATGTGATCTACTATAATTAGATTCGGAAAGACTACATGGTTCAGTGATCCAGTCTAAATGAATTCAGAAAAGCCACACTTAGACTTCAGAACGCATCATAGTAGCTGCCAACACATCGTCTATGGTTGTTCCAGCGAGTCTTTTGCAGAGACACTTGTCGTTCAATAATCAGAATCAGATAAAGCAAGTCTGCATATAGCCGTTGCACGCCTCAGGGAATCTAGCCGTTTGAATATAGCCATTGTAGTGTAGCCGTTCCAAGATCTCAGGAATTGATACGAATCTTACAAGGTAAGGAAAGGGAGTCTGTATAAACACTGGTATTCAATTCAAAATACTTTTACTGTGTTTATCATATTCTCTCTCTCCCTACTATTGCTCAATTCCCTCTCGCTACACCAGCTCTCGTACAATTAGCCCCTCAAAAGGCCAAAAGTAAACACAATCTCTCAAAACTCTAAGCTCCTCATTCCTAAAATGGCAGACAAATCACCCCTTGTCGGTCTCACAAGGGAATAACTCCTTGAGGAATTCTCGAAGGTGAGTCAAGAGGATCTAGCGGCGATTGTGCAGCGCTGTAACTTGGCTTATAAGGCGTCTACTAAGTCTCTAGTGACTCCAAAGAAGGTTGCTACTCCTCCTTCCTCACCGCCTCTCTCACCGTCTCTAGAAAAAGAAGCTCCTAAGGATACAACGAATCTCGAGCTCGGTGAATGTCAAGCTGCTGCCGCATGTAAAGAAATTATCCTCCTCACTGATCCAACAGAGACAGTTGATAAGGTGATCACTAATATGGAGAAGGTTGAACCTGAAACCTTCACGACCCCGTCTAAACCAGGTGATCAGTTTCTTGTCTCATCTTCCTCCAAACCCTCTCCCTCTCTCACTGCCTCATTTCAAGATGAGGATGACGAGGCCTTTGCTCGAGCTCAACAAAAGCTTTTCATTGAAGCAAAGAGAGAGTCCAAAGCAGCAGGGAGGCGCAAATTAGAAGAGATTGAGGAAGAACCAGTGCTATCTGAGGAAGAGAGTGCATAATCTACTCCTCCAAAGCCAGTCAAGAAAGAGGTAAAGTAGAGAAGAAGAAATAAGGCCAAGAAAGAGCCCAAGGTAGTCTGTTCCGATTTTCCTCCGATTCCTCTATCCATCACAAAGAGAGAGATACTCGCTCCCCTGATCGTACCTCCAAAGATTTTAAAAGCTATAGAAGAATCGTCAGGCTCAGATTGGTTTCGACAGCTGCTCAGATTACAGAATTTGAACAAGAAGAACTATTCAAGCGGCTCAACCAAGATCATGGAGGCACTCTTTGGGAAGAATGTGCCAGCGACACTAAAGACCGAGCATCTTTTAGCGTCTAAGCGTCTTCTTCATCACTTAATAGTGAAGAACATATGCCTCGCAACACCAACATGGATTAGGTGACTATTTCCGATTGATGTATCATGGCTCAATGCCTTAATGGAGAGTTGGTTAATACCGCTCAAATTATGTTCTCTCACATGGTTGCATCCAGAGGACACCATGGCAGCCCACTTCCTTTCCTGCACATCATATCCAGAATGTTGAGGAACAAAGGAAAGTATAATCCAATCTTTGAGACTATCTTTAATGATGTCCTCACTATGGAAACGGTCGCCGAGTTTGTAGCGAATCCTTCCAAGTCCCTGCAGCCTACCTCCGGCTCATCCAGAACCCTGTCTCGTGAACCTGCTATACTAGCTTCCAACGAGTCTTCTTCAACCATTGTATCTGCTATCCAGACTCTGCATGCCACAGTTGAGAATCGCCTTGTTTAACTTCAGACACAGCTCTAGCTCCTCAACGAACGTCATGAAGAGCAGAGCAATATCATCCAGACCCTAGTTTCTCTTACCAGGAAGCTAATTCCATGACCGATTTAGGGACCCAAACCTGAATGAAATCACTAGATACAGCGGGCGCACAGTTTGAAGGGTTGGGATTGCCACAATCCAAAGCCGCATCTGGGAGCCTTGAATCCTTGGAATTCACTGAAGTTGATCTAGCATCCATAATAGTCTTATACTTGAGAGCTTGACATTGATGTCTAAAATGTCCATAGAGCCCGCAGTGATTGCACAACACGTGATGATTTTCATATTCGATTTTTTAATGAATTCCAACAATCAAACACAGAGTTATGAAGGGGCTTAGAGAGGTCAAGCTCAATGCTAATCCTCGCAAATTTCTCGAGAACCACCGATGCAGTTCTAGCATCCACCCCTACCGGAATTCCTAATAAGTTGTCTATGTGGTTAAGGTCACTTTCTTTGTAGTACTTGACCGGTAACCCCGGGATACAGACCCAGATTGGTGTGGACATAATTAGATCGCTATGTGGGTTGAATCATTGTGCCAAGACCGAGTAGCCAAATAGTGACCAAAAATAATCCAGGGGCCACCTGATAGAACGTGCCGAGCAAATATCTCTTAGTTTTCTCTCTATTAGTTGAGACGCTATGAAATTCTTCCAAATATCTCTCAGTTTTCTCTCCAACATCTCATAGGAGACGTTAACACCTAAAGGTTTTAGGATAATGTCTGCGTACCATGGAGATTCCAAGGCTCTCACGGCCTCAAGTTTAAAGTTGATGGAAGGCTTGCTCCCAATTCCATCCGAGAAGCAAATATTAACCTTACCAATCAAAAATTCAGAACACATAGAGAACTTCCTCAGGGAAGACTTCTCCATGCAGACATCCTTCCACGAGGGGGAGGGGTTCGGTTGAGGCTTAGAATGAAGGGGGACAGAGGTAGATGAAGGGGAGGGGACATGGTCAAGGGGTTTGTTCGATGTTTGAGAACAAAAACATACAAAAAATTTTAATGAACCTATATCATAATTTAATGAACCTTTTATCTTTGAGTTATTTCTGTTACTTGTATGTGCGCTTTGCTTTAAGGATGATTCTTGTTCACATGTGCTATGAATTCAACAATTAAATTTCAGAATTATACTATGTAAAAATGTACCTTCTTCATTAAACCATGAACCTCAATGTTATAATCTATGAAACCTTAGAATATATATCATGAACCTCGTTTTTATAATCAACAAACCTGTATGATATATAACATGAACCTCATTGTTACAATCTATGAACCCTTCGAATAAATAACATCAAAATCAAGCATCAATTTCAGGATAAATTTTTTGTGTGCTTCATTGTAATGAACATTCCTTTATGTCATAAATTTAAAAAAAACATAAACCAAAATTCAATTAAACTATATCATAAATTAATGAACTTCATTTCTATTTTCTTCATCTTTGTGTTATTTCTGTGAATCCTATGCGTGCTACGATTTACGGGTTTTTCTTGTTCACATGTGTTGTTATGAATAGAGTAATTAAATTTCAGAATTATACTTTGTAGAAATGTATGTTGTTCATAAACAATGAACCTCATTGTTATAATCTATGAATCCTTAGAATATATAACATGAACCTTGCGGTTATAATTTATGAACCTTCATGATATATATCATGAACCTCACAATTATAATCTATGAACCCTTAGAGTAAATAACGTCGACATCAAGCATCAATTTATGGATAATCTTCTTCCAAATCCATCACAATTCACATGATCATGTAAAAACCTATTTACAATCAAAATCTTTAATACAAATCCAAACACCAATCGAAAAAGAAATCCAAACTTTTATCTTGAAAAGCTATAAAATTACATAAATGTTTTTCATTCATTTTGGGCTTCGTGGTGCTTGATTTTTCTTTATGATAGACAATGTCTCATTGCATATATCCTGCATTGCTTTGATGCACCTATCCTTGTTCCTTGGTGTCATTTGGTGCTCCCATTTCTCATTAGGAACTCGTACGTATAGATCCATATGTCTCATTGCATATATCACTGAGGAGTACTCATCAGCAACATCATTCTTGCATGGAAGTGGCACTAGAATTGGAGTTGATGCAAATCTTCCATCAAGTCCGCTCTTTTATAAAGGCGAGCAAGACTCAACTGTTTACCAATATGGAGGCCTAAAACACATAGTCAATCAACTCACACTATGTTTAAGTTTCTATTGAACTTGATAAAGTACAAATTTTTTTCAAGTTCAAGTTTTACTTACCAACTTTTGCACTACTGACATGTAGAATTCCGCCCCCCTGTCCTGCTTTGCATTGTCCAATATTTGGGAGTTTTGAAACTTCAAATTGAATATAACCACAAAACATTATTCTTGAACTTGGACAAGTACCATGAACTACAAAAAATTCCATCATCTTTAAATGTGAAACTATCTTAAAAGGCAGAAAATTTTAAGGTTATTTATGAATGAAGAACGTATCATATCTATGTCTTTTATCTTTCGTCCGTACACCTGACTTAAAGCATGATTGATATTTTTTCGAAGTTCAGATTCTTCATCCATTAGTCTCATACCCTGCATGATTGAACACTTTTATTTTATATTTGAATATTTCTTGAAATCTATGAACTTTTGATAACTCTAATATGCAACGTCATTCTAGGAATCCATGAACCTTATAGTTGAAGTAATCATCCTGTGTTTTATATCTCATGAACTCTGCTCTACACAATCCTGAACCTTACATTGGATATCTATGGACCTTACACTTGAAACCTATGAACTTATTATGTTTTCAATTTAAATAAGATAGTTTTTACTCACAGGATATTCGACATACAAAATCATCCTGTTTCAATGATCTGGGCTACGAACTTCCTCGTTTTTGTTCAAGAGTGTGGTAAATGTATCTATGAATTTATAGTGCACATCCACCTCCATACTCGCAAATTCTGTGGCTATTACATTACTTCCTAAGTCCTTCTACTGAGTGTGTTTGCTGTTTCATTGTAGTAAAATAATCATTATCCTGTTTTTAGTTGGTATTTCAATTATGAATTTATTCAACCAAAAAAACTTACTTATTTATGTTGCTTGTAATGCAGTATCTGTAAATAGCTAGTTGTTGCTCAGTTACTCTTGATAAGATGTCAATACATCTCTATTTGAATGCGCTTCTGAAACTACGAGGTAGACCCTTTTACCTTGTCCGTTTTCCTCTAGTTAAACAACTTTCTCTTTCCCCTTTACTACGGCCTGCTACTTCTTAATCACATAAGTAAATAATCAATTCTAAATTTTACCTCTATTTTAATCCTTTCATCCTCCTCATCCTCTTCCTTTTCATCCTTTCATCCTCCTCATCCTCTGTAATAACCCTCTCTTTTATACCTTAATAATTAAGTTGATACATAACGGGTATAAATTAAACCTTAATTATATTTTTAAGGAATTTTCTTACCTTTAAAAACACCTTGAAAAGACCTATAATTAAAGTGAATATTGAAATCACCCTACAAGGGTAATTTATTTTCAGATTTGACAAAGCTATGGTAAATCACCATCTTCATCATTTCCATCAACTATTTGTAGGACTCCTACTCCTCCTCATAGACCAACTATTGCAGCTTCTTCTTTGTCTTTGCCATGTGAGAGTTAATTCATTCTTATATCTTCATCATACACCTTCATCATCACCATTGTTCTATAAATAGGGAGCTTCTTCCTCACTTTCACTCACAACCCGAATCTGAAATCCTCCAATCTACTCTAGTTAGAGCCTTTATTTATATATTCTGACCATAAACTTGAATTCCTCATACTCAAATTAGTGGAGTTCGACTCTTCAATCATCCAATTCCGCTTCCGAACGATATCGATTAAACTTCGAAGATTGTAAGTCATCCTTTCACTCAGATTTTTCGGACACTTCTGTTTTTCTGTATTTATGAACTTCTCGTCCAAAGTTTTCTTAGATTCTTGAGTCTAAATTGTATTTCGACTCGATAGGATCCAACGACACCAGTCTCATCCAGTTTCGTTGCCATTTGACCCCTGAACGAGATATTTGAAGTTCATTGCGCAGTCCAGCCTCTGAATTCCGGCGTGAACTGTGAGTGCTCACGGTTTTCCAGTTTACTGAGTCTATAGTTCATCTTTCCTTTATTTTATTTATTCTAAGTTGTATTTCATTTCGATACAAAGCCAAAGGTATCAACCATGTCCGATTCCGTCTCCGTTTGAGCCTTGAATGAGCAGCTCGAACCCAGCTGTGCAACAACATCTATTCTGCCGAGTTACATTCGGTTTTTGGAATCAAGCTAATCAACTAGGAACCTTATCTCCATTCAATCTGTATCAACATCTTCTGAACTAAGGCAAGTGGCGGTTCTCTCTTGCTTATCTATTGTTTTTATTCCATATTTTCCTTAATTAATAATGAATCGGTTGTTATATTAAGTTGGGATAAAATATTATTCTCTTGTGTGTTGGGAACTTTAACAACCTAAAATGAATGTTATTTAGGTTGTATGCATATAGTGGATATACTATATATATGTATATATATGATTATATTATTACCTTAGGGTGATAGATGGACTTTGTTGTGGATTGTTATGGATATATCGTATAGTTAGAACGAGTATTCGTAGGAACACTATGTACCTTGCGAGGTCTAGTTGTTTCTTTATAACTTGGTATTAGGAGGACGTGCCCTAATATCTTTTGGTCATGACCGTACCCTTATATGTTGATATAAGTGGTGGTGCACTTAGCCTATGTCGACAATCGGGATTATTCCCTTCGTTCTCATTGCGAGACTTTATTAAAAGCTTCAACTTAAATGCACGTTTTGAGAAGTAAAGAAGATAAGTGCTATTAAGCACATAATTAATAAACCTCCGGGCGATTAGTACAACTTGGAAGATCGTGTGGCCTTCTGGTAAAGTAAGTTATCTTTCCAATCTGAATTCGCACAACACGTATGCGGTGAGTTTGGTCGTTGACCCAATTATTCATGGGAGGTTGTTTTATAAAACCATTGTTGGTTATTATCTAAAATGTTCCCACACAAATGTATATTATACAAATAATAATTCTTATAAGACTCAATCTCTTGGAGTCTTCTCTTGTTATATATATATTTCCCATAAGACTCAATTTCCTTGGAGTCTTGTCTTGCTATATATATTTCCCATAAGACTCAGTTCCCTTGGAGTCTTCTCTTGTTATAATAATTCCCATAAGACTCAATTTCTTTGGAGTCTTCTCTTGATATATATATACGTATCTTTTCCTAATTCGGTGGAAGTGTCGGAGTTTCCCTCGACTATCGGCTTTCATTCGAGAACCGATGGGTTCTAACTAGATACTACCACAAAGAGCATCATATAAATCCCATTTGCATAGTCTTTCATTAGACTAACCGACCGCTATTTTCCTTGCATGGTTGGCTGGTGTCATCCGTCTATATACGGCACATCAGGTGGTGCTCCCGAGGTGTGAAGAAGAAATCCCAGTAGTTGGCAGTTAATGTTTCAAGTTCATGTTATCAAGGTTGACGATCCTGATGCTGATCAAGTTATAAATATAATTGTTATTTTTACAAGTCTTCCGCTGAAGTAATTGGTATTACAATTTCAATTGTACTAATTTTTCCGCATTATTATTTAAGACTTTGATATTATTTATATATATATATGTTATGTTCTGTTCAATGATATAAGCCTGGGTGATTTTGGACATGAGAGTCTAAAGTCATTGGCGGTAATATTCCCATGTGAATTGGGAGTGTTACAGATTTGGTATCAGAGCTAAAGGTTTTGAAAATCTATTTTTCATAACAATTTATGAATCTTTAAAAGTATTTGTTTTAAAGGTTTAAAACAAAAAATTTATATACAATAATTATTTATTCATTTATAAATAAAAATATCTCACACATTTTAAATCGTATATATATAATTTATTTGAGTTTGATAAATGAATTTCGGTTGGAACAAAAGAAAAGTGTTTATCTCTCCACTTATGTTTTTGAAACACTGCCAAACTCTAGCAGAACTTCTCTACCTCTCTCTTCTAGTTGTCATAAATTAAAGATTTATGATCTTTAATATTTCAACCTATTTTTATCTCGTGGTAGACACTGATCCCTTCTAGAACAACATGAGGAGCAGTAGCCTCCCTTCGGATGTTGTGAACTCTTTTCTGGTCTTGGTAGGATACAAGTATTAATAAATCATAAAATTTACCTAGAGTAATGATTTGCGTGATTTTATATACCTGTTTCATTACCCCTAAGTTGATGTGTGTCGAAATTCCAATCTAATTCCTTTGATCCATATCCAGATGGTGAATTAGAGAAATGATTCTCGTCGTGGAGGTATTGGACCAAGCCAATGCTTCTTAGATCCAATTTCAAAGCACTGCTAATCAGGATCATGAGTCGGGAGCCAATTCACAAAACCATCCTGTGAACGAGCACCAAGAGCAGGATAACCTACAAGGACTACGAATACTGCTATCCAGTCAAATGTTCAGGGAAAGGAAAAAGCTCCAACTGCATCAGGTAGCCAAGGCCAACGATTGTATGAGATGCGCCAGGCTGATGAACCACATGCTCCAGTTGCTCAAGGTACCATATACCTAGATTCTACCTCTGCATATTATTTGATTCTGGTGCTACACATTCCTTTGTTTCGGAGAGTTGTGTTAATAAGTTAGGCTTGAAATGCAATGATACATGCGAACCATTCATAGTAAATCTTCCCAACGGGGAACAGTTGATAGGAAGTAGTCGGTTGTCAAGATTCCTAGTGACCCTCCAAGGTCGGGAGTTTGAAGTTGACTTAATCTGTATTGCCATGGCTCCATACGACATTATTCTCGGGATGGATTGGCTGACACGTCATGGGCGGTAATTGACTTTTGTACAAGGACAGTGACAATTTCATCTGGGGACCATAAAGTGTGCAAGTTCAAGGGTTGGAATGACGCCGATAATGGGAACTTGATTAATGCTATGGCAGCGTTTAAGCTACTTCGACAAGGTTATGTCGGGTATTTGTGTTACTTGGATGCGCCCGAAAAAGGATGAAGTTCTGGTTCACGATATTCCTATTGTGTGTGAACTTGAGGATGTCTTCCCGGAAGAAATCCCAGGTCTACCCCCTAACCGGGACGTGGAGTTTACTATTGAGTTGGAACCAGGAACGGTGCCAATCTCAAAGGCACCTTATCGAATGGCTCCAACAGAAATGCAAGAATTGAAGAAGCAGCTTGAAGAGTTGCTCGAGAAGGGATATATTCGACCAAGTGCATCTCCTTGGGGTGCCCCTGTATTGTTCGTCAAGAAGAAAGATGGATCTTTTAGACTTTGCATCGTTTATCGTGAGCTGAACAAAGTCACCATCAGGAACAAGTACCCCTTGCCGAAGATTGATGATCTTATAGATCAGTTACAGGGTGCCAAAGTCTTCTCCAAGATCGATCTGAGATCGGGTTATCATCTGCTCAGGATTCGTGAGGAGGATATTCCAAAGACTGCATTGCGGACTAGATATGGACACTACGAGTTTGTAGTAATGCCATTCGGACTAACAAATGCTTCAGCTGTGTTCATGGATCTGATGCACATGTGCTTTAGGAAGTATCTGGATAAATTTGTTGTGGTGTTCATTGATGATATCCTGATCTACTCCCCGAATGAAGGAACTCATGAAGAACATCTTCGAATTGCCTGAAATCAGTTGTATGCCAAGTTGTCCATGTGCGATTTTTGGTTAAAAGAAGTATCCTTCCTTGGGCATGTGATCAACGAGAAAGGAGTAATGGTCGATCCACAAAAGATTGAAGCTGTGGCTAATTGGAAGCAACCTCAAAATGTTAAAGAAGTGCGCAGTTCTTGGGACTTGCAAGTTATTACAGACGGTTCGTGGAAGGATTTTCAAAGATCGCCTTGCCCATGACCGGTTTTACTTCGCAAGGTTCATAAGAAGTTCATCTGGGATGAGAAGTGTGAGGCCAACTTCCAGAAATTGAAAAAGTGTCTCACATCTGCGCCAGTTTTAACGTTGCCTGAAGGAACTGAAGGGTATGTGGTATACAGTGATGCTTCAAAGCAAGGTTTGGGGTGTGTATTTATGCAGAATGGGAAAGTCATAGCATATGCATATCGACAACTAAATCCGTATGAGGCAAACTACCCTACCATGACTTGGAGTTAGCCGCAGTGGTGTTCGCTCTAAAGATCTGGAGACGCTATCTCTATGGTGTGCGTTGCCAGATCTTCACCGATCATAAAAGTCTGAAGTATGTGTTCACTCAAAAGGAATTGAATATGAGACAACGTCGATGGTTAGAGTTACTCAAGGATTACGATATCGAGTTGCTCTACTATCCAGGAAAGGCCAACATTGTAGTTGATGCATTGAGCAGGAAAACGACGCATGAGACTGCTATAGCCTTGCTCACTGCTCAGCCACAATTACAACGTGAATTGTTGAGAGTTGAGACCGAAGTATGGTTCAATCGTCAACAAGGGTATATGAACATGTTAGAGGTTCAACCAACCTTGTTAGAGCAAATCAAAGAGAAACAAGTTGATGATCTTGTCTTGGTAAAGCTATGCAGTGAAGTCCAAGATGGAAAGGCGCCTGGGTTTTGTGATACAGGATAATGGATCACTTTGGTTTTAGAATCGCATTTGTGTTCCTGATGTTGTAGAGGTTCGCCAATTGATTTTGAAGGAGCTCATTCTTCAACATATTCGGTGCATTAAAGCTCAAGTAAGATGTATAAAGACTTGAAGAGGAAATTCTGGTGGCCGAACATGAAGTGGGATG
Source organism: Phyllobates terribilis (assembly GCF_046119375.1). Lineage (NCBI taxonomy): Eukaryota > Metazoa > Chordata > Amphibia > Anura > Dendrobatidae > Phyllobates > Phyllobates terribilis. The sequence goes on from NW_027369910.1 coordinate 29,566, forward strand.
TTGTAGAATTTGTGTCAAGATGTTTGACTTGCCAGAAAGTGAAGATTGAACACCGTAGACCAGGTGGAGAGTTACAACCCCTTCTGATACCAGTGTGGAAATGGGAATACATTGCCATGGACTTTGTTACCGGATTGCCTAGAACTCAAGGGAAGAAAGATGCTATTTGGGTGATTATTGACCGACTTACTAAGAGTGCTCATTTCGTCGCTATCAAGTCGACTTGTGGAACTCAAAAGTTGGCTGAAGTGTTTCTGCAAGAGATAGTACGTCTTCATGGGACTCCGAAAACCATAGTCTCTGACCGAGATGGTCGTTTTATGTCAAGGTTCTGGAAAGAACTACATAAATCCATGGGAACTGGGTTGAGATTCAGTACTTCTTTTCACCCGCAGACGGATGGTCAGTCAGAAAGGATGATTCAGACTCTTGAAGACATGTTGATAACCCGTGTCCTTGATCGAACCTCGAGTTGGAAAGCAGCTTAAGTTTGATTGAATTCACCTAAAACAACAGTTGGCATTCAACCATCAAGATGGTTCCTTTCAAAGCCTTGTATGTTCGGAAGTGCAGATCGCCTATTTGTTGGGATGAGAACGCTGACAAGATTTTGTTGGGTCCCGAACTTGTGGAAAGGACTGCCTCAGACGTCGCGTTAATCAGACAACGAATGCTCACAGCCCAGAGTAGACAAAAGTCCTATGCAGACTTAAAGCATAGAATGGTTGAGTTCGAAGTTGGTGACAAGGTATTCGTGCGAGTGTCCCCCTCAAAGGGAGTGTTCAGATTCGGGAAGCCTGGGAAGCTTAATCCTCGCTATGTTGGACCATTCGAAATCCTAGATCGAGTTGGATAATTGGCTTATCGTCTGGCATTACCTCCTTCTACACACCTAGTGCATAATGTCTTCCATGTGTCTCTACTAAGGAAGTACGTGCCAGATGACTCTCACGTTCTCAATTATGATGACATCGAGATTCAAGAGAATGGAACGTACGAGGAGAGACCTGTTCGTATATTGGAACGAAGGGACAAGCAATTGCGTCGCAAGATGGTTCCGCTTGTCAGAATTTTGTGTTCCAAGTCCGGATCCGAAGAAGTGACTTAAGAAACCTGGGAGACCGAAGCCGATATGCGTAGTCGTTATCCTGAATTATTTTCAACATAGTTTCGGGTCAAAACTTTTCTTGAGGGGACAATGATGTAATAACCCCTACTTTTGTTACACATTTCTTTCCTATCTTTCGGACCTAGTCTCCTTTCGTCAAGTTTCGGGGTCAAAACTTTTCTTAAGGGGGTAGTATTATAATAACCCTCTCTTTTATACCTTAATAATTAAGTTGATACTTAATCGGGTAGTAATTAAACCTTAATTATATTTTCAAGGAATTTTCTTACCTTTAAAAACACCTTGAAAAGACCTATAATTGATAGGAAAATTGAAATCACCCTACAAGGGTAATTTATTTTCAGATTTGACAAAGCTATGGTAAATCACCATCTTCATCATTTCCATCAACTATCTGTAGATCTCCTACTCCTCCTCATAGACCAACTATTGCAGCTTCTTCTTTGTCTTTTCCATGTGAGTGTTAATGCATTCTTATCTCTTCATCATACACCTTCATCATCACCATTGTTCTATAAATAGGGAGCTTCTTCCTCACTTTCACTCACAACCCGAATCTGAAATCCTCCCAGATAATCTAGTTAGAGCCTTTATTTACTTATTCTGACCACAAATTTGAATTCCTCATACTCAAATTAGTGGAGTTCGACTCTTGAATCATCCAATTCCTCTTCCGAACGATATCGATTCAACTCCGAAGATTGTAAGTCATCCTTACACTCAGATTTTTCGGACACTTCTGTTTTTCTATAATTATGAACTTCTCGTCCATATTTTTCTTATATTCTTGAGTCTAAATTGTATTTCGACTCGATACGGATCCAACGACACCAGTCTCATCCAGTTTTGTTGCCATTTGACCCCTGAACGAGATATTCGAAGTTCATTGCACAGTCGAGTCTCTGAATTCAGCCGTGAACAGTGAGTGCTCACGGTTTTCCAGTTTACTGAGTATATAGTTCATCTTTTCTTGATTTCTTGATTCTAAGTTATATTTCATTTCGATACATAGCCAACGGTATCAACCATGTCCGATTCCGTCTCCGTTTGAGCCTTGAACGAGCAGCTCAAACCCAGCTGTGCAACAACATCTATTCTGCCGAGTTACATTCGGTTTTTGGAATGAATCTCATCAACTAGGAACCTCATCTCCATTCAATCTGTATCAACATCTTCTGACCTAAGGCAAGTGGCAGTTCGCTCTTGCTTATCTATTATTTTTATTCCATATTTTCCTTAATTAACAATGAATCGGTTGTTATATTAAGTTGGGATAAAATATTATTCTCTTGTGTGTTGGGAACTTTAACAAACCTAAAATAAATGTTATTTAGGTTGTATGCATATAGTGGATATACTATATATATGTATATATATGATTATATTATTACCTTAGGGTGATAGATGGACTTTGTTGTGGATTGTTATGGATATATCGTATAGTTAGAACGAGTATTCGTAGGAACACTATGTACCTTGCGAGGTCTAGTTGTTTCTTTATAACTTGGTATTAGGAGGATGTGCCCTAATATCTTTTGGTCATGACCGTACCCTTATATGTTGATATAAGTGGTGGTGCACTTAGCCAGTGCGACAATCGGGATTATTCCCTTCGTTCTCATTTCGAGACATTATTAAAAGCTTCAACTTGAGTGCACGTTTTGAGAAGTAAAGAAGATAAGTGCTATTTTGCACATAATTAATAAACCTCCGGGCGATTAGTACAACTTGGAAGATCGTCTGGCCTCCTGGTTAAGTAAGTCATCTTTCCTATCTGAATTCGCACAACACGTATGCGGTGAGGTTGGTCGTTGACCCAATTATTCATGGGAGGTTGTTTTATAAAACCATTGTTGGTTATTATCTAAAATGTTCCCCACACAAATGTATATTATACAAATAATAATTCTTATAAGACTCAATCTCTTGGAGTCTTCTCTTGTTATATATATATTTCCCATAAGACTCAATTTCGTTGGAGTCTTCTCTTGCTATATATATTTCCCATAAGACTCAGTTCCCTTGGAGTCTTCTCTTGTTATAATAATTCCCATAAGACTCAATTTCTTTGGAGTCTTCTCTTGATATATATATACGTATCTTTTCCTAATTCGGTGGAAGTATCGGAGTTTCCCTCGGCTATCGGCTTTCATTCGAGAACCGATGGGCTCTAACTAGATACGACCATAAAGAGCATAATATAAATCCCATTTGCATAGTCTTTCATTAGACCAACCTACCGCTATTTTCCTTGCATGGTTGGCTGGTGTCATCCATCTATATACGGCACATTAGGTGGTGCTCCCGAGGTGTGAAGAAGAAATCCCAATAGTTGGCAGTTAATGTTTCAAGTTCATGTTATCAAGGTTGACGATCCTGATGTTGATCAAGTTATATATATAATTGTTATTTTTTACAAGTCTTCCGCTGATGTAATTGGTATTACAATTTCAATTGTACTGATTTTCTACATTATTATGTAAGACTTTGATATTATTTATATATATATATGTTATGTTTTGTTCAATGATATAAGCCTGGGTGATTTTGGACATGAGAGTCTAAAGTCATCGGCGGTAATATTCCCATGTGAATTGGGAGTGTTACATCCTCTTCAATTAGGTGGAAGGCTAGAGGCGAGGGACCTATAGTGCTCCTTGTTGCTCTCTTTCCCACCTCTTGTGATTGCTGTTGTAGTTGCACACTCTCCACCAATATCTTTCTTTCTCAGATTTTCACTTTCATTTCATGTCGCTTCATTTCCTATCTCACTTATATTTTCCCAAAACTTTTCATCATCTTCTTCAACAATATGGTTTGATGTTGTAGCAGGTGGACTCTTTGTTTTCTTACTTTTTTTCTTTCTTTGATTTCTCGTAGACACTTTATCAGTTGTGGATATGGCCAAAATGGATTATCCTCATTATTCCAGATGTATATGAAATCTAGCATGCTTTCTTCCTTTATATATTTTCTAATCATTATTTTTCTTGTGTTAGCATCAGTTTTCATTTTGATATGGTTATCAAAATTCTCCCGGCATTGTTTTTATAATTTCTCCAACTTCAAATAATGCTTTCCCTAGCATTCTTGCTAGTAGAACCATTCAAGCATTTTTGTACAATACATTTTAAACTTATATTAATATCAATTGAATCAGAATATAGAGGATATCAAGTTAGAGTTTAATATTATATGGTGTACTATGAATCTGTATGAACTCTTCTTCATGAACAATGGAACCTTACTATATAAATCATGTTCCCACTAACCCAGTCTTATGAACCTTGTTTCAATGAAATATCTAAAGTTGTATCTTTTGGCAGAATTTCACTGTAGTTTGCCAGGAGCAGTACTTTGTGTTCTTCTTCTTCTTCTTCTCCTCCTCCTCCTTCTTCTTCTTGATCTCCTCCTTCTCCTTATTCTCCTTATCCTTCTTATCATTATCCTTCTTCTTCTCCTTCTCCTTTTCTCCTTCCCTCTCCTCCTCCTCTTCTCCATCTCCTCCTTCTCCTTCTCTTATTCTCCTTCTCCTTCTTCGCCTTATACTTCTCTCCTTCTACTTCTCACCTTCGTCTCCTCCTCCTCCTCCTCCTCCTTCTCCTTCTCTTCTCTCCATCTCCCTCTCCTTCTCCTCCTTCTTCTCCTCCTCCTCTTCCTCCTTGTTCTCCTTCTCCTCCTCCTGTTATTATGGATCTTCTCTTACTCCTTCTCCTCATCCTTCTTCTTCTTCTTCTTCTTCTTCTTCTTCTTCTTCTTCTTCTTCTTCTTCTTCTCTCCTTCCTCTTCTTCTTCTCCTCCTCCTCCTTCTTCTCCTTCTCCTTCTTCTCCTTCTCCTTCAACTTCTCCTCCTCCTTCTCCTTCTCCTCCTCCTCCTCCTCCTCGTCCTCTTCCTTTTCCTCCTCCTCCTCCTCCTCCTTCTCCTTCTTTACCCTTCTCATACTTATCCTTCTCCTTCTCCTTCTCCTTCTCCTTCTCCTTCTCCTTCTCCTGCTTATCCTTCTTCTCCTACTCCTAATTCTCCTTATTCTCCTTCTTCTCACCATTCTCCTCCTCCTCCTTCTTCTTCTCGTCTCACTTGAAGTTTCCCTCTTCCAAAAACCTCTATACTTTATCTCATTGTTTTCTTGTTCAGATAAATCTTTATCTGTCTAGCCAAGGAACATTGGTGTTGTTTGTGGGTTCTCCTTCCCCGTTATCCCCTATCAACATACAAAAGCTACTCACGAAGCCAATAAATGAATATATTAATTTATGGATTTATTATTCTTGATAGTAAATACTTTGAATCTTTTAACTTAGTGGTTACCACTAAGAGGATTATAGGTCCATTGTGAAACCAATCCATGTTAGCTTGCCATTTGAGTTTTTTCGGGGGCAATGAGTTCATAAAAGTCACACTAGTTCATGTTTCTGACATTTTCGACATTTGTCATTATCAAGCTCTTGTTGACAGTCCATTTTTGATTGTCTTCTATCAATCCTGAGACAAAGAGGTTTATAAATAACCTGTTAAACCAGATTTCTTCTTTGCATTGAAGCAACTTCTCAGCAATGTTCAATGGTCTTGTATTGTCTATTTTCTAGACTGCACTCTAGCTTGTAGCTAGTTTAGCCACTCATCCAAAACAGCTTGTTACTCTTCATCTTTCTGCCATATAATTATTTTCTTATCTCCTCTCGATATTCCCATGACTCTCTGATCCTCTTTCTTATTCACATCTACGCAGCTTCCATCCCCAAGCGTTATTGCGCACTTGACCAACTGGATCACATCTACGCAGCTTCACATCTATGCAGCTTCCATCCAAAACAGCTTGTCAGGACTTTTATCAAATCTAGGCGTAGCAGTTCTTCACATCTCATTTTGTCTAACCCACTATTTTTTGCCCTAATTATGTGTAATCATTGTCTCCATAAATATTATGGGAATGTTTTCTTGTCAAGAGATTAGGGAATCCTTCTTCCTCGTTTCTTGCTTGACTGTTTGGTTTTCCCCTATCTTCATCTTCTCTACCTTTTGTTTCTTCCCATGTAGTTTTTCCAACCGTGTTTCCTTTTCTTCTCAACCTTCAACTTCACATTTTCATTTTCCTCTTTAGATTCTAATCTTTTTTCTTCAATTCTTGTTTCTGCTTCTTTTGTTCTATCTGGCTCCTCTTTGTCTTGTGAAGAAATGTATATCGGATTCGCTGATGATGTCCCCTTACTCCCTACATGAATCATGTAATAATAAATATCTTAATTGTTGTGCTTTTTGTATGCGTAACAGAAAATAAAGTCCCTAAACTAAAGTATTGTCATCTTTAAGAACCCTATAGTTGAATATTGTGATCCAGTTTATAAATTTCATCAACCTTTATTTGGTCTCCTAAAATTGTTTGTTAAAATAAAAAATGAACACTTTTAACTTTAAACTTTATGAAATTCATATATGAACCCTCTAGATGATGTCATGTTCTATCAATTGTACTTCATGAACCTTATTTTTTTCCACCGAGTTTGTTAAATTGAAAAAATGAACACTATTACAATTTCTGACCTTTATGAACCAAGAAGTTCAATGTAATGATCTAGTACTTGTACTTCATGAACCTTATATTCAATTCCATAGAGGTTGTTAATTATGGGAAATCTTCAATTTAATTTTTATTTTCTCACATATGTACTAGTAAATTTAAATAACTTGAACTTTTATTACTTACACGTATGAGTTGTTAGTTTGTCCATGTCTTCATATTCGAACTCAGGTGTTGTTGTAAATTCTGGTGAGTCTTCATCCATGCTTTCATACCTCCCTCACGTATTCCGTTGTTTTATTTTCCAACTTCTTTCCAAATGGCCTATTCACTCACTTCCTTTCTGTACGTTTTACCCTTCCTGGGTATTTAAGCTCTCTTTTAGGGAATTCTGCAGGTTGTGGCGTGTCCTGTTGTGGTTGGGTTTGCTCTTCAAGAGCTTTATATTTTCACCATCTCAACCTTTTATGTTCCTACATCATCTGATTTCACAACTTTTTCATTTTCAGTACTAGTTCTAGCATTACTAGTTTCTGTTCCACTCCTAACTAGTATTGTATCATCAGTTAAATTTCCACTACTCTCATTCCCTCTGGATACTATTTCCTTACTTTCAGTAGAAGTTGAATCAGAACTAAAACCTATTTCAACAGAATTCACTTCATCATTTATTTGTCCTCTGCCTCTTCTCCCTCCTCTCCCTCTTACAGCTCTATTCCTCCTCTTCCTTGTCCTATTGTTCTTTCACCCCTTCTCTGATTCACAAACATGGATAATTCCATGTCAATTTTAATATTAATTCATTTTCAGTTGCTATATTTTAAAGTATGGTTCATGGACTCATATATAAGGCCCATTATCCAAAGCTATATTGCAACTCCAAGTCCTATGGGTACTAATAGAAAATGTCATATACAACTTTGTTCATGAGATATTTTATTAAGATTCATGCAACTCTGAAGTATGCAACATTATACATAGATTTGAAGAAACTAATTTCATGCATATATTTCATTTTCTATAACATGCAGATTATATAGTCCAAAACAAGTCCTTCATCCTCAATTGATCCTTTCTCTGCAGATTATACACCTCATCCATGAGAGAAACACCAGATTAACCCTAGAATCTACTTCAGAATCTAAAACAAGTTCAAAACATCTTAATCTGAGTTTTACTAAGCCTCTCGGGCGAGGCTCACCATAGGTTTCTTGTTTCCAAGTATGGCTTGTTGTTGGTGACACCGGATGCAACTTGAGACGAGGATGAAGAATATATGCGCTTACTAGTTGATCACCTGTGCCAAGTACGAGATTGGGTTAATCAGATGAAAGAAGAAATATAAAATATTAGTGACAAAGACACACCTAAACTTTACTTTGGTTATATATATAAAATACATATAGTGTGAGAAACATAATGTCTTAACTAAAAATATGATATTACTTTTAAAATTTACAAATAATATCTTCCATCAATTTTTATGTTATAGACATCATTAATGATAGACAATAGAAGAAAACCAAAATATAACATTATCTTAAAAATATAATTAATATTTTATATTATAGTTTCATACATATGATTCATGATATATGCATGTTATATTATACAATAATGTAGGAAAAAACTATTATATTTATAATAGATGTATCTAGGCTAAAAATAATGTTAGAACAAGATCTATACAATTAAAGTAAATTAAAATATATAAAAAATTTAATCAATATAATACAATTTTTTTAACAAATTAATATGGTTTAAGGAACAAAATATATAATAATCTTAATATAGTTGATAAGATTTTAGGGGTTTGATTATCTACATTAATAATCAATATGATATTATAACCATTATTATTCTAAGAGATAAAGTTTTTAAATAAAAAACTAAAAAATATTAAAAAATTAAATAATCTAAAATCTAAATATAGTAAATAATTAAATAAATAAAAAATAATTTTAGATTATGTATATACAAACATATCTCAACAGATTGTGCTCATTCTTTATTAAAATATATTTTAATATAGATAACATTTATAATATATATAAATTAATATATTTGATGATGTGAATGAAAATTAATAACTTTAATAATAGAAACAATGTGGTCCACTAACATCTTTACAACTTTATTCATTAAAAAGGACCTCCTTATCCCACTTTCACTTTATTTGACCCCCTTTAAATAGTGGTTTCTCTCTTTATTTTTCTCTTTCCTCCCTACCATCCCTCTCATTCTCGATTCTATCTTCCTATGTAAAACCCTAGGTCCACCCTCATTCCTGTATCATTCGCCTCCCTTCCTCTTCTCGGCACCAACGCCGAAAGCTTCCCGTTCTTCGTATGGCAATCACTGCTGGTGTTGGATTTTGTGATTCCTAGCCTCCAATATATGGACGAGCAGGTCAAGACCTCTCTGTCTCATCTATCATTGTGTCCTGGATTTTCGTCCTCCACCACCGTTGTCGTCGTGTCTTGGGTTGTGAATCATGACTGACTCCATCTCTCTTCCCTTATTTTGCCCGCAGCAACAATACCCCTTCCTTTCGTTGCAAATTTGAAATTCTCTTTCTCGCGTAATCCTTTTCTCCCAATCCAACAACAATTTTCCTTCCTGTCCCAGACACTTGTATTACGGTTTTGAGAGAGAAAGAGAGAATTTACGATCACGAGAGTGAAATGGTTGTTCCATGATTGTTGTTTGTTGATTCTGAGAGCTTCAGATACATTAGGAGATTGTTGAGGCTTTGCTTGAGTGGAATTGAAGTGTATTTGGATCGGGGAATTCATAATTTGTGTACAACTATATTTTTATTTGTATATAACCAATTTGATTCTGTATTGTAGATAGAAGTGGATAAGAGATCGTTTATCCCACAACTGAGTTTGATTTGTTAGATTTTGAATTCCATTCTTCATTTCGACCCATGGTAAACTGTTTCTTCTTGTTCTGATTTTGCGGTGATTAACTTTAATCGATTGCTGGTTGTGATTTGATCAGGTTGATTTTATTCTGTTTAATTACACAGCATGTTACACTCTTTGCTTCATTGTAAAATATGAACAAGTTTCACCAGTAGAAGAAGTTATATAGACTATGGTTAAACTGGAAAAATAGATTTATTCAATGTTTTCGTCTATGTTAAACTGCATTTCAAGTATTAAGCTGAATAATAATGAGATATTGTATTGGTGATAGTGAGACTTGGAAAATTATGTATTCATAATGATAATAAATTTAAGTATTGATGACACTAA
>NW_027369911.1:0-39475 GCF_046119375.1 Phyllobates terribilis
TTTCATTCAGTCAGTAGCTTCAAACATTTCTGGTATATGAAAAACATGTTTTTCAATGGCAAAAATCAATGAATATTGTAAATGCACAAACAGTAATATCTCCACATTGCAAGGTACAATTCTGAAATTTTTTGCTTTTTCCTGCTAATCCTAGCATGATAAAGAAGATTCAAAGAGAGTGAGATGCCAGCTCCTTTCATTCAGTCAGTAGCTTCAAACATTTCTGGTATATGAAAAACATGTTTTTCAATGGCAAAAATCAATGAATATTGTAAATGCACAAACAGTAATATCTCCACATTGCACGGTGCAATTCTGAAATTTTTAGCTTTTTCCTGTTAATCCTAGCATGATAAAGAAGATTCAAAGAGAGTGAGATGCCAGCTCCTTTCATTCAGTCAGTAGCTTCAAACATTTCTGGTATATGAAAAACTATTTTTCAATGGCAAAAATCAATGAATATTGTAAATGCACAAACAGTAATATCTCCACATTGCACGGTGCAATTCTGAAATTTTTAGCTTTTTCCTGTTAATCCTAGCATGATAAAGAAGATTCAAAGATAGTGAGATGCCAGCTCCTTTCATTCAGTCAGTAGCTTCAAACATTTCTGGTATATGAAAAACATGTTTTTCAATGGCAAAAATCAATGAATATTGTAAATGCACAAACAGTAATATCTCCACATTGCAAGGTGCATTTCTGAAATTTTTTGCTTTTTCCTGTTAATCCTAGCATGATAAAGAAGATTCAAAGAGAGTGAGATGCCAGCTCCTTTCATTCAGTCAGTAGCTTCAAACATTTCTGGTATATGAAAAACATGTTTTTCAATGGCAAAAATCAATGAATATTGTAAATGCACAAACAGTAATATCTCCACATTGCACGGTGCAATTCTGAAATTTTTAGCTTTTTCCTGTTAATCCTAGCATGATAAAGAAGATTCAAAGAGAGTGAGATGCCAGCTCCTTTCATTCAGTCAGTAGCTTCAAACATTTCTGGTATATGAAAAACATGTTTTTCAATGGCAAAAATCAATGAATATTGTAAATGCACAAACAGTAATATCTCCACATTGCAAGGTGCAATTCTGAAATTTTTTGCTTTTTCCTGTTAATCCTAGCATGATAAAGAAGATTCAAAGAGAGTGAGATGCCAGCTCCTTTCATTCAGTCAGTAGCTTCAAACATTTCTGGTATATGAAAAACGTTTTTCAATGGCAAAAATCAATGAATATTGTAAATGCACAAACAGTAATATCTCCACATTGCACGGTGCAATTCTGAAATTTTTAGCTTTTTCCTGTTAATCCTAGCATGATAAAGAAGATTCAAAGAGAGTGAGATGCCAGCTCCTTTCATTCAGTCAGTAGCTTCAAACATTTCTGGTATATGAAAAACATGTTTTTCAATGGCAAAAATCAATGAATATTGTAAATGCACAAACAGTAATATCTCCACATTGCAAGGTGCAATTCTGAAATTTTTTGCTTTTTCCTGCTAATCCTAGCATGATAAAGAAGATTCAAAGAGAGTGAGATGCCAGCTCCTTTCATTCAGTCAGTAGCTTCAAACATTTCTGGTATATGAAAAACATGTTTTTCAATGGCAAAAATCAATGAATATTGTAAATGCACAAACAGTAATATCTCCACAATTGCACGGTGCAATTCTGAAATTTTTAGCTTTTCCTGTTAATCCTAGCATGATAAAGAAGATTCAAAGAGAGTGAGATGCCAGCTCCTTTCATTCAGTCAGTAGCTTCAAACATTTCTGGTATATGAAAAACATGTTTTTCAATGGCAAAAATCAATGAATATTGTAAATGCACAAACAGTAATATCTCCACATTGCAAGGTGCAATTCTGAATTTTTTGCTTTTTCCTGTTAATCCTAGCATGATAAAGAAGATTCAAAGAGAGTGAGATGCCAGCTCCTTTCATTCAGTCAGTAGCTTCAAACATTTCTGGTATATGAAAAACATGTTTTTCAATGGCAAAAATCAATGAATATTGTAAATGCACAAACAGTAATATCTCCACATTGCAAGGTGCAATTCTGAAATTTTTTGCTTTTTCCTGCTAATCCTAGCATGATAAAGAAGATTCAAAGAGAGTGAGATGCCAGCTCCTTTCATTCAGTCAGTAGCTTCAAACATTTCTGGTATATGAAAAACATGTTTTTCAATGGCAAAAATCAATGAATATTGTAAATGCACAAACAGTAATATCTCCACATTGCACGGTTCAATTCTGAAATTTTTAGCTTTTTCCTGTTAATCCTAGCATGATAAAGAAGATTCAAAGAGAGTGAGATGCCAGCTCCTTTCATTCAGTCAGTAGCTTCAAACATTTCTGGTATATGAAAAACATGTTTTTCAATGGCAAAAATCAATGAATATTGTAAATGCACAAACAGTAATATCTCCACATTGCAAGGTGCAATTCTGAAATTTTTTGCTTTTTCCTGCTAATCCTAGCATGATAAAGAAGATTCAAAGAGAGTGAGATGCCAGCTCCTTTCATTCAGTCAGTAGCTTCAAACATTTCTGGTATATGAAAAACATGTTTTTCAATGGCAAAAATCAATGAATATTGTAAATGCACAAACAGTAATATCTCCACATTGCACGGTGCAATTCTGAAATTTTTAGCTTTTTCCTGTTAATCCTAGCATGATAAAGAAGATTCAAAGAGAGTGAGATGCCAGCTCCTTTCATTCAGTCATTAGCTTCAAACATTTCTGGTATATGAAAAACATGTTTTTCAATGGCAAAAATCAATGAATATTGTAAATGCACAAACAGTAATATCTCCACATTGCACGGTGCAATTCTGAAATTTTTAGCTTTTTCCTGTTAATCCTAGCATGATAAAGAAGATTCAAAGAGAGTGAGATGCCAGCTCCTTTCATTCAGTCAGTAGCTTCAAACATTTCTGGTATATGAAAAACATGTTTTTCAATGGCAAAAATCAATGAATATTGTAAATGCACAAACAGTAATATCTCCACATTGCAAGGTGCAATTCTGAAATTTTTTGCTTTTTCCTGCTAATCCTAGCATGATAAAGAAGATTCAAAGAGAGTGAGATGCCAGCTCCTTTCATTCAGTCAGTAGCTTCAAACATTTCTGGTATATGAAAAACATGTTTTTCAATGGCAAAAATCAATGAATATTGTAAATGCACAAACAGTAATATCTCCACATTGCACGGTGCAATTCTGAAATTTTTAGCTTTTTCCTGTTAATCCTAGCATGATAAAGAAGATTCAAAGAGAGTGAGATGCCAGCTCCTTTCATTCAGTCAGTAGCTTCAAACATTTCTGGTATATGAAAAACATGTTTTTCAATGGCAAAAATCAATGAATATTGTAAATGCACAAACAGTAATATCTCCACATTGCAAGGTGCAATTCTGAAATTTTTTGCTTTTTCCTGCTAATCCTAGCATGATAAAGAAGATTCAAAGAGAGTGAGATGCCAGCTCCTTTCATTCAGTCAGTAGCTTCAAACATTTCTGGTATATGAAAAACTGTTTTTCAATGGCAAAAATCAATGAATATTGTAAATGCACAAACAGTAATATCTCCACATTGCAAGGTGCAATTCTGAAATTTTTTGCTTTTTCCTGCTAATCCTAGCATGATAAAGAAGATTCAAAGAGAGTGAGATGCCAGCTCCTTTCATTCAGTCAGTAGCTTCAAACATTTCTGGTATATGAAAAACATGTTTTTCAATGGCAAAAATCAATGAATATTGTAAATGCACAAACAGTAATATCTCCACATTGCAAGGTGCAATTCTGAAATTTTTTGCTTTTTCCTGCTAATCCTAGCATGATAAAGAAGATTCAAAGAGAGTGAGATGCCAGCTCCTTTCATTCAGTCAGTAGCTTCAAACATTTCTGGTATATGAAAAACATGTTTTTCAATGGCAAAAATCAATGAATATTGTAAATGCACAAACAGTAATATCTCCACATTGCACGGTGCAATTCTGAAATTTTTAGCTTTTTCCTGTTAATCCTAGCATGATAAAGAAGATTCAAAGAGAGTGAGATGCCAGCTCCTTTCATTCAGTCAGTAGCTTCAAACATTTCTGGTATATGAAAAACATATTTTTCAATGGCAAAAATCAATGAATATTGTAAATGCACAAACAGTAATATCTCCACATTGCAAGGTGCAATTCTGAAATTTTTTGCTTTTTCCTGTTAATCCTAGCATGATAAAGAAGATTCAAAGAGAGTGAGATGCCAGCTCCTTTCATTCAGTCAGTAGCTTCAAACATTTCTGGTATATGAAAAACATGTTTTTCAATGGCAAAAATCAATGAATATTGTAAATGCACAAACAGTAATATCTCCACATTGCACGGTGCAATTCTGAAATTTTTTGCTTTTTCCTGCTAATCCTAGCATGATAAAGAAGATTCAAAGAGAGTGAGATGCCAGCTCCTTTCATTCAGTCAGTAGCTTCAAACATTTCTGGTATATGAAAAACATGTTTTTCAATGGCAAAAATCAATGAATATTGTAAATGCACAAACAGTAATATCTCCACATTGCAAGGTGCAATTCTGAAATTTTTTGCTTTTTCCTGCTAATCCTAGCATGATAAAGAAGATTCAAAGAGAGTGAGATGCCAGCTCCTTTCATTCAGTCCGTAGCTTCAAACATTTCTGGTATATGAAAAACGTTTTTCAATGGCAAAAATCAATGAATATTGTAAATGCACAAACAGTAATATCTCCACATTGCACGGTGCAATTCTGAAATTTTTAGCTTTTTCCTGTTAATCCTAGCATGATAAAGAAGATTCAAAGAGAGTGAGATGCCAGCTCCTTTCATTCAGTCAGTAGCTTCAAACATTTCTGGTATATGAAAAACATGTTTTTCAATGGCAAAAATCAATGAATATTGTAAATGCACAAACAGTAATATCTCCACATTGCAAGGTGCAATTCTGAAATTTTTTGCTTTTTCCTGTTAATCCTAGCATGATAAAGAAGATTCAAAGAGAGTGAGATGCCAGCTCCTTTCATTCAGTCAGTAGCTTCAAACATTTCTGGTATATGAAAAACATGTTTTTCAATGGCAAAAATCAATGAATATTGTAAATGCACAAACAGTAATATCTCCACATTGCACGGTGCAATTCTGAAATTTTTTGCTTTTTCCTGCTAATCCTAGCATGATAAAGAAGATTCAAAGAGAGTGAGATGCCAGCTCCTTTCATTCAGTCAGTAGCTTCAAACATTTCTGGTATATGAAAAACATGTTTTTCAATGGCAAAAATCAATGAATATTGTAAATGCACAAACAGTAATATCTCCACATTGCACGGTGCAATTCTGAAATTTTTAGCTTTTTCCTGTTAATCCTAGCATGATAAAGAAGATTCAAAGAGAGTGAGATGCCAGCTCCTTTCATTCAGTCAGTAGCTTCAAACATTTCTGGTATATGAAAAACATGTTTTTCAATGGCAAAAATCAATGAATATTGTAAATGCACAAACAGTAATATCTCCATATTGCAAGGTGCAATTCTGAAATTTTTTGCTTTTTCCTGCTAGTCCTAGCATGATAAAGAAGATTCAAAGAGAGTGAGATGCCAGCTCCTTTCATTCAGTCAGTAGCTTCAAACATTTCTGGTATATGAAAAACATGTTTTTCAATGGCAAAAATCAATGAATATTGTAAATGCACAAACAGTAATATCTCCACATTGCAAGGTGCAATTCTGAAATTTTTTGCTTTTTCCTGCTAATCCTAGCATGATAAAGAAGATTCAAAGAGAGTGAGATGCCAGCTCCTTTCATTCAGTCAGTAGCTTCAAACATTTCTGGTATATGAAAAACATGTTTTTCAATGGCAAAAATCAATGAATATTGTAAATGCACAAACAGTAATATCTCCACATTGCACGGTGCAATTCTGAAATTTTTAGCTTTTTCCTGTTAATCCTAGCATGATAAAGAAGATTCAAAGAGAGTGAGATGCCAGCTCCTTTCATTCAGTCAGTAGCTTCAAACATTTCTGGTATATGAAAAACATGTTTTTCAATGGCAAAAATCAATGAATATTGTAAATGCACAAACAGTAATATCTCCACATTGCAAGGTGCAATTCTGAAATTTTTTGCTTTTTCCTGTTAATCCTAGCATGATAAAGAAGATTCAAAGAGAGTGAGATGCCAGCTCCTTTCATTCAGTCAGTAGCTTCAAACATTTCTGGTATATGAAAAACATGTTTTTCAATGGCAAAAATCAATGAATATTGTAAATGCACAAACAGTAATATCTCCACATTGCACGGTGCAATTCTGAAATTTTTTGCTTTTTCCTGCTAATCCTAGCATGATAAAGAAGATTCAAAGAGAGTGAGATGCCAGCTCCTTTCATTCAGTCAGTAGCTTCAAACATTTCTGGTATATGAAAAACATGTTTTTCAATGGCAAAAATCAATGAATATTGTAAATGCACAAACAGTAATATCTCCACATTGCACGGTGCAATTCTGAAATTTTTAGCTTTTTCCTGTTAATCCTAGCATGATAAAGAAGATTCAAAGAGAGTGAGATGCCAGCTCCTTTCATTCAGTCAGTAGCTTCAAACATTTCTGGTATATGAAAAACATGTTTTTCAATGGCAAAAATCAATGAATATTGTAAATGCACAAACAGTAATATCTCCACATTGCAAGGTGCAATTCTGAAATTTTTTGCTTTTTCCTGCTAATCCTAGCATGATAAAGAAGATTCAAAGAGAGTGAGATGCCAGCTCCTTTCATTCAGTCAGTAGCTTCAAACATTTCTGGTATATGAAAAACATGTTTTTCAATGGCAAAAATCAATGAATATTGTAAATGCACAAACAGTAATATCTCCACATTGCACGGTGCAATTCTGAAATTTTTAGCTTTTTCCTGTTAATCCTAGCATGATAAAGAAGATTCAAAGAGAGTGAGATGCCAGCTCCTTTCATTCAGTCAGTAGCTTCAAACATTTCTGGTATATGAAAAACATGTTTTTCAATGGCAAAAATCAATGAATATTGTAAATGCACAAACAGTAATATCTCCACATTGCAAGGTGCAATTCTGAAATTTTTTGCTTTTTCCTGTTAATCCTAGCATGATAAAGAAGATTCAAAGAGAGTGAGATGCCAGCTCCTTTCATTCAGTCAGTAGCTTCAAACATTTCTGGTATATGAAAAACATGTTTTTCAATGGCAAAAATCAATGAATATTGTAAATGCACAAACAGTAATATCTCCACATTGCACGGTGCAATTCTGAAATTTTTTGCTTTTTCCTGCTAATCCTAGCATGATAAAGAAGATTCAAAGAGAGTGAGATGCCAGCTCCTTTCATTCAGTCAGTAGCTTCAAACATTTCTGGTATATGAAAAACATGTTTTTCAATGGCAAAAATCAATGAATATTGTAAATGCACAAACAGTAATATCTCCACATTGCAAGGTGCAATTCTGAAATTTTTTGCTTTTTCCTGCTAATCCTAGCATGATAAAGAAGATTCAAAGAGAGTGAGATGCCAGCTCCTTTCATTCAGTCAGTAGCTTCAAACATTTCTGGTATATGAAAAACATGTTTTTCAATGGCAAAAATCAATGAATATTGTAAATGCACAAACAGTAATATCTCCACATTGCACGGTGCAATTCTGAAATTTTTAGCTTTTTCCTGTTAATCCTAGCATGATAAAGAAGATTCAAAGAGAGTGAGATGCCAGCTCCTTTCATTCAGTCAGTAGCTTCAAACATTTCTGGTATATGAAAAACATGTTTTTCAATGGCAAAAATCAATGAATATTGTAAATGCACAAACAGTAATATCTCCACATTGCAAGGTGCAATTCTGAAATTTTTTGCTTTTTCCTGTTAATCCTAGCATGATAAAGAAGATTCAAAGAGAGTGAGATGCCAGCTCCTTTCATTCAGTCAGTAGCTTCAAACATTTCTGGTATATGAAAAACATGTTTTTCAATGGCAAAAATCAATGAATATTGTAAATGCACAAACAGTAATATCTCCACATTGCACGGTGCAATTCTGAAATTTTTTGCTTTTTCCTGCTAATCCTAGCATGATAAAGAAGATTCAAAGAGAGTGAGATGCCAGCTCCTTTCATTCAGTCAGTAGCTTCAAACATTTCTGGTATATGAAAAACATGTTTTTCAATGGCAAAAATCAATGAATATTGTAAATGCACAAACAGTAATATCTCCACATTGCACGGTGCAATTCTGAAATTTTTAGCTTTTTCCTGTTAATCCTAGCATGATAAAGAAGATTCAAAGAGAGTGAGATGCCAGCTCCTTTCATTCAGTCAGTAGCTTCAAACATTTCTGGTATATGAAAAACATGTTTTTCAATGGCAAAAATCAATGAATATTGTAAATGCACAAACAGTAATATCTCCATATTGCAAGGTGCAATTCTGAAATTTTTTGCTTTTTCCTGCTAGTCCTAGCATGATAAAGAAGATTCAAAGAGAGTGAGATGCCAGCTCCTTTCATTCAGTCAGTAGCTTCAAACATTTCTGGTATATGAAAAACATGTTTTTCAATGGCAAAAATCAATGAATATTGTAAATGCACAAACAGTAATATCTCCACATTGCAAGGTGCAATTCTGAAATTTTTTGCTTTTTCCTGCTAATCCTAGCATGATAAAGAAGATTCAAAGAGAGTGAGATGCCAGCTCCTTTCATTCAGTCAGTAGCTTCAAACATTTCTGGTATATGAAAAACATGTTTTTCAATGGCAAAAATCAATGAATATTGTAAATGCACAAACAGTAATATCTCCACATTGCACGGTGCAATTCTGAAATTTTTAGCTTTTTCCTGTTAATGCTAGCATGATAAAGAAGATTCAAAGAGAGTGAGATGCCAGCTCCTTTCATTCAGTCAGTAGCTTCAAACATTTCTGGTATATGAAAAACATGTTTTTCAATGGCAAAAATCAATGAATATTGTAAATGCACAAACAGTAATATCTCCACATTGCAAGGTGCAATTCTGAAATTTTTTGCTTTTTCCTGTTAATCCTAGCATGATAAAGAAGATTCAAAGAGAGTGAGATGCCAGCTCCTTTCATTCAGTCAGTAGCTTCAAACATTTCTGGTATATGAAAAACATGTTTTTCAATGGCAAAAATCAATGAATATTGTAAATGCACAAACAGTAATATCTCCACATTGCAAGGTGCAATTCTGAAATTTTTTGCTTTTTCCTGTTAATCCTAGCATGATAAAGAAGATTCAAAGAGAGTGAGATGCCAGCTCCTTTCATTCAGTCAGTAGCTTCAAACATTTCTGGTATATGAAAAACATGTTTTTCAATGGCAAAAATCAATGAATATTGTAAATGCACAAACAGTAATATCTCCACATTGCACGGTGCAATTCTGAAATTTTTTGCTTTTTCCTGCTAATCCTAGCATGATAAAGAAGATTCAAAGAGAGTGAGATGCCAGCTCCTTTCATTCAGTCAGTAGCTTCAAACATTTCTGGTATATGAAAAACATGTTTTTCAATGGCAAAAATCAATGAATATTGTAAATGCACAAACAGTAATATCTCCACATTGCAAGGTGCAATTCTGAAATTTTTTGCTTTTTCCTGCTAATCCTAGCATGATAAAGAAGATTCAAAGAGAGTGAGATGCCAGCTCCTTTCATTCAGTCCGTAGCTTCAAACATTTCTGGTATATGAAAAACGTTTTTCAATGGCAAAAATCAATGAATATTGTAAATGCACAAACAGTAATATCTCCACATTGCACGGTGCAATTCTGAAATTTTTAGCTTTTTCCTGTTAATCCTAGCATGATAAAGAAGATTCAAAGAGAGTGAGATGCCAGCTCCTTTCATTCAGTCAGTAGCTTCAAACATTTCTGGTATATGAAAAACATGTTTTTCAATGGCAAAAATCAATGAATATTGTA
Source organism: Phyllobates terribilis (assembly GCF_046119375.1). NCBI lineage: Eukaryota > Metazoa > Chordata > Amphibia > Anura > Dendrobatidae > Phyllobates > Phyllobates terribilis. Next base: position 9,966 of record NW_027369911.1, read on the forward strand.
AATGCACAAACAGTAATATCTCCACATTGCAAGGTGCAATTCTGAAATTTTTTGCTTTTTCCTGTTAATCCTAGCATGATAAAGAAGATTCAAAGAGAGTGAGATGCCAGCTCCTTTCATTCAGTCAGTAGCTTCAAACATTTCTGGTATATGAAAAACATGTTTTTCAATGGCAAAAATCAATGAATATTGTAAATGCACAAACAGTAATATCTCCACATTGCACGGTGCAATTCTGAAATTTTTTGCTTTTTCCTGCTAATCCTAGCATGATAAAGAAGATTCAAAGAGAGTGAGATGCCAGCTCCTTTCATTCAGTCAGTAGCTTCAAACATTTCTGGTATATGAAAAACATGTTTTTCAATGGCAAAAATCAATGAATATTGTAAATGCACAAACAGTAATATCTCCACATTGCACGGTGCAATTCTGAAATTTTTAGCTTTTTCCTGTTAATCCTAGCATGATAAAGAAGATTCAAAGAGAGTGAGATGCCAGCTCCTTTCATTCAGTCAGTAGCTTCAAACATTTCTGGTATATGAAAAACATGTTTTTCAATGGCAAAAATCAATGAATATTGTAAATGCACAAACAGTAATATCTCCATATTGCAAGGTGCAATTCTGAAATTTTTTGCTTTTTCCTGCTAGTCCTAGCATGATAAAGAAGATTCAAAGAGAGTGAGATGCCAGCTCCTTTCATTCAGTCAGTAGCTTCAAACATTTCTGGTATATGAAAAACATGTTTTTCAATGGCAAAAATCAATGAATATTGTAAATGCACAAACAGTAATATCTCCACATTGCAAGGTGCAATTCTGAAATTTTTTGCTTTTTCCTGCTAATCCTAGCATGATAAAGAAGATTCAAAGAGAGTGAGATGCCAGCTCCTTTCATTCAGTCAGTAGCTTCAAACATTTCTGGTATATGAAAAACATGTTTTTCAATGGCAAAAATCAATGAATATTGTAAATGCACAAACAGTAATATCTCCACATTGCACGGTGCAATTCTGAAATTTTTAGCTTTTTCCTGTTAATCCTAGCATGGTAAAGAAGATTCAAAGAGAGTGAGATGCCAGCTCCTTTCATTCAGTCAGTAGCTTCAAACATTTCTGGTATATGAAAAACATGTTTTTCAATGGCAAAAATCAATGAATATTGTAAATGCACAAACAGTAATATCTCCACATTGCACGGTGCAATTCTGAAATTTTTTGCTTTTTCCTGCTAATCCTAGCATGATAAAGAAGATTCAAAGAGAGTGAGATGCCAGCTCCTTTCATTCAGTCAGTAGCTTCAAACATTTCTGGTATATGAAAAACATGTTTTTCAATGGCAAAAATCAATGAATATTGTAAATGCACAAACAGTAATATCTCCACATTGCACGGTGCAATTCTGAAATTTTTAGCTTTTTCCTGTTAATCCTAGCATGATAAAGAAGATTCAAAGAGAGTGAGATGCCAGCTCCTTTCATTCAGTCAGTAGCTTCAAACATTTCTGGTATATGAAAAACATGTTTTTCAATGGCAAAAATCAATGAATATTGTAAATGCACAAACAGTAATATCTCCACATTGCAAGGTGCAATTCTGAAATTTTTTGCTTTTTCCTGTTAATCCTAGCATGATAAAGAAGATTCAAAGAGAGTGAGATGCCAGCTCCTTTCATTCAGTCAGTAGCTTCAAACATTTCTGGTATATGAAAAACATGTTTTTCAATGGCAAAAATCAATGAATATTGTAAATGCACAAACAGTAATATCTCCACATTGCAAGGTGCAATTCTGAAATTTTTTGCTTTTTCCTGCTAATCCTAGCATGATAAAGAAGATTCAAAGAGAGTGAGATGCCAGCTCCTTTCATTCAGTCAGTAGCTTCAAACATTTCTGGTATATGAAAAACATGTTTTTCAATGGCAAAAATCAATGAATATTGTAAATGCACAAACAGTAATATCTCCACATTGCACGGTTCAATTCTGAAATTTTTAGCTTTTTCCTGTTAATCCTAGCATGATAAAGAAGATTCAAAGAGAGTGAGATGCCAGCTCCTTTCATTCAGTCAGTAGCTTCAAACATTTCTGGTATATGAAAAACATGTTTTTCAATGGCAAAAATCAATGAATATTGTAAATGCACAAACAGTAATATCTCCACATTGCAAGGTGCAATTCTGAAATTTTTTGCTTTTTCCTGCTAATCCTAGCATGATAAAGAAGATTCAAAGAGAGTGAGATGCCAGCTCCTTTCATTCAGTCAGTAGCTTCAAACATTTCTGGTATATGAAAAACATGTTTTTCAATGGCAAAAATCAATGAATATTGTAAATGCACAAACAGTAATATCTCCACATTGCACGGTGCAATTCTGAAATTTTTAGCTTTTTCCTGTTAATCCTAGCATGATAAAGAAGATTCAAAGAGAGTGAGATGCCAGCTCCTTTCATTCAGTCAGTAGCTTCAAACATTTCTGGTATATGAAAAACATGTTTTTCAATGGCAAAAATCAATGAATATTGTAAATGCACAAACAGTAATATCTCCACATTGCAAGGTGCAATTCTGAAATTTTTTGCTTTTTCCTGCTAATCCTAGCATGATAAAGAAGATTCAAAGAGAGTGAGATGCCAGCTCCTTTCATTCAGTCAGTAGCTTCAAACATTTCTGGTATATGAAAAACATGTTTTTCAATGGCAAAAATCAATGAATATTGTAAATGCACAAACAGTAATATCTCCACATTGCACGGTGCAATTCTGAAATTTTTAGCTTTTTCCTGTTAATCCTAGCATGATAAAGAAGATTCAAAGAGAGTGAGATGCCAGCTCCTTTCATTCAGTCAGTAGCTTCAAACATTTCTGGTATATGAAAAACATGTTTTTCAATGGCAAAAATCAATGAATATTGTAAATGCACAAACAGTAATATCTCCACATTGCAAGGTGCAATTCTGAAATTTTTTGCTTTTTCCTGTTAATCCTAGCATGATAAAGAAGATTCAAAGAGAGTGAGATGCCAGCTCCTTTCATTCAGTCAGTAGCTTCAAACATTTCTGGTATATGAAAAACATGTTTTTCAATGGCAAAAATCAATGAATATTGTAAATGCACAAACAGTAATATCTCCACATTGCACGGTGCAATTCTGAAATTTTTTGCTTTTTCCTGCTAATCCTAGCATGATAAAGAAGATTCAAAGAGAGTGAGATGCCAGCTCCTTTCATTCAGTCAGTAGCTTCAAACATTTCTGGTATATGAAAAACATGTTTTTCAATGGCAAAAATCAATGAATATTGTAAATGCACAAACAGTAATATCTCCACATTGCAAGGTGCAATTCTGAAATTTTTTGCTTTTTCCTGCTAATCCTAGCATGATAAAGAAGATTCAAAGAGAGTGAGATGCCAGCTCCTTTCATTCAGTCAGTAGCTTCAAACATTTCTGGTATATGAAAAACATGTTTTTCAATGGCAAAAATCAATGAATATTGTAAATGCACAAACAGTAATATCTCCACATTGCACGGTGCAATTCTGAAATTTTTAGCTTTTTCCTGTTAATCCTAGCATGATAAAGAAGATTCAAAGAGAGTGAGATGCCAGCTCCTTTCATTCAGTCAGTAGCTTCAAACATTTCTGGTATATGAAAAACATGTTTTTCAATGGCAAAAATCAATGAATATTGTAAATGCACAAACAGTAATATCTCCACATTGCAAGGTGCAATTCTGAAATTTTTTGCTTTTTCCTGTTAATCCTAGCATGATAAAGAAGATTCAAAGAGAGTGAGATGCCAGCTCCTTTCATTCAGTCAGTAGCTTCAAACATTTCTGGTATATGAAAAACATGTTTTTCAATGGCAAAAATCAATGAATATTGTAAATGCACAAACAGTAATATCTCCACATTGCACGGTGCAATTCTGAAATTTTTTGCTTTTTCCTGCTAATCCTAGCATGATAAAGAAGATTCAAAGAGAGTGAGATGCCAGCTCCTTTCATTCAGTCAGTAGCTTCAAACATTTCTGGTATATGAAAAACATGTTTTTCAATGGCAAAAATCAATGAATATTGTAAATGCACAAACAGTAATATCTCCACATTGCACGGTGCAATTCTGAAATTTTTAGCTTTTTCCTGTTAATCCTAGCATGATAAAGAAGATTCAAAGAGAGTGAGATGCCAGCTCCTTTCATTCAGTCAGTAGCTTCAAACATTTCTGGTATATGAAAAACATGTTTTTCAATGGCAAAAATCAATGAATATTGTAAATGCACAAACAGTAATATCTCCATATTGCAAGGTGCAATTCTGAAATTTTTTGCTTTTTCCTGCTAGTCCTAGCATGATAAAGAAGATTCAAAGAGAGTGAGATGCCAGCTCCTTTCATTCAGTCAGTAGCTTCAAACATTTCTGGTATATGAAAAACATGTTTTTCAATGGCAAAAATCAATGAATATTGTAAATGCACAAACAGTAATATCTCCACATTGCAAGGTGCAATTCTGAAATTTTTTGCTTTTTCCTGCTAATCCTAGCATGATAAAGAAGATTCAAAGAGAGTGAGATGCCAGCTCCTTTCATTCAGTCAGTAGCTTCAAACATTTCTGGTATATGAAAAACATGTTTTTCAATGGCAAAAATCAATGAATATTGTAAATGCACAAACAGTAATATCTCCACATTGCACGGTGCAATTCTGAAATTTTTAGCTTTTTCCTGTTAATGCTAGCATGATAAAGAAGATTCAAAGAGAGTGAGATGCCAGCTCCTTTCATTCAGTCAGTAGCTTCAAACATTTCTGGTATATGAAAAACATGTTTTTCAATGGCAAAAATCAATGAATATTGTAAATGCACAAACAGTAATATCTCCACATTGCAAGGTGCAATTCTGAAATTTTTTGCTTTTTCCTGTTAATCCTAGCATGATAAAGAAGATTCAAAGAGAGTGAGATGCCAGCTCCTTTCATTCAGTCAGTAGCTTCAAACATTTCTGGTATATGAAAAACATGTTTTTCAATGGCAAAAATCAATGAATATTGTAAATGCACAAACAGTAATATCTCCACATTGCACGGTGCAATTCTGAAATTTTTAGCTTTTTCCTGTTAATCCTAGCATGATAAAGAAGATTCAAAGAGAGTGAGATGCCAGCTCCTTTCATTCAGTCAGTAGCTTCAAACATTTCTGGTATATGAAAAACATGTTTTTCAATGGCAAAAATCAATGAATATTGTAAATGCACAAACAGTAATATCTCCACATTGCAAGGTGCAATTCTGAAATTTTTTGCTTTTTCCTGTTAATCCTAGCATGATAAAGAAGATTCAAAGAGAGTGAGATGCCAGCTCCTTTCATTCAGTCAGTAGCTTCAAACATTTCTGGTATATGAAAAACATGTTTTTCAATGGCAAAAATCAATGAATATTGTAAATGCACAAACAGTAATATCTCCACATTGCAAGGTGCAATTCTGAAATTTTTTGCTTTTTCCTGTTAATCCTAGCATGATAAAGAAGATTCAAAGAGAGTGAGATGCCAGCTCCTTTCATTCAGTCAGTAGCTTCAAACATTTCTGGTATATGAAAAACATGTTTTTCAATGGCAAAAATCAATGAATATTGTAAATGCACAAACAGTAATATCTCCACATTGCACGGTGCAATTCTGAAATTTTTTGCTTTTTCCTGCTAATCCTAGCATGATAAAGAAGATTCAAAGAGAGTGAGATGCCAGCTCCTTTCATTCAGTCAGTAGCTTCAAACATTTCTGGTATATGAAAAACATGTTTTTCAATGGCAAAAATCAATGAATATTGTAAATGCACAAACAGTAATATCTCCACATTGCACGGTGCAATTCTGAAATTTTTAGCTTTTTCCTGTTAATCCTAGCATGATAAAGAAGATTCAAAGAGAGTGAGATGCCAGCTCCTTTCATTCAGTCAGTAGCTTCAAACATTTCTGGTATATGAAAAACATGTTTTTCAATGGCAAAAATCAATGAATATTGTAAATGCACAAACAGTAATATCTCCACATTGCAAGGTGCAATTCTGAAATTTTTTGCTTTTTCCTGCTAATCCTAGCATGATAAAGAAGATTCAAAGAGAGTGAGATGCCAGCTCCTTTCATTCAGTCAGTAGCTTCAAACATTTCTGGTATATGAAAAACATGTTTTTCAATGGCAAAAATCAATGAATATTGTAAATGCACAAACAGTAATATCTCCACATTGCACGGTGCAATTCTGAAATTTTTAGCTTTTTCCTGTTAATCCTAGCATGATAAAGAAGATTCAAAGAGAGTGAGATGCCAGCTCCTTTCATTCAGTCATTAGCTTCAAACATTTCTGGTATATGAAAAACATGTTTTTCAATGGCAAAAATCAATGAATATTGTAAATGCACAAACAGTAATATCTCCACATTGCACGGTGCAATTCTGAAATTTTTAGCTTTTTCCTGTTAATCCTAGCATGATAAAGAAGATTCAAAGAGAGTGAGATGCCAGCTCCTTTCATTCAGTCATTAGCTTCAAACATTTCTGGTATATGAAAAACATGTTTTTCAATGGCAAAAATCAATGAATATTGTAAATGCACAAACAGTAATATCTCCACATTGCACGGTGCAATTCTGAAATTTTTAGCTTTTTCCTGTTAATCCTAGCATGATAAAGAAGATTCAAAGAGAGTGAGATGCCAGCTCCTTTCATTCAGTCAGTAGCTTCAAACATTTCTGGTATATGAAAAACATGTTTTTCAATGGCAAAAATCAATGAATATTGTAAATGCACAAACAGTAATATCTCCACATTGCAAGGTACAATTCTGAAATTTTTTGCTTTTTCCTGCTAATCCTAGCATGATAAAGAAGATTCAAAGAGAGTGAGATGCCAGCTCCTTTCATTCAGTCAGTAGCTTCAAACATTTCTGGTATATGAAAAACATGTTTTTCAATGGCAAAAATCAATGAATATTGTAAATGCACAAACAGTAATATCTCCACATTGCACGGTGCAATTCTGAAATTTTTAGCTTTTTCCTGTTAATCCTAGCATGATAAAGAAGATTCAAAGAGAGTGAGATGCCAGCTCCTTTCATTCAGTCATTAGCTTCAAACATTTCTGGTATATGAAAAACATGTTTTTCAATGGCAAAAATCAATGAATATTGTAAATGCACAAACAGTAATATCTCCACATTGCACGGTGCAATTCTGAAATTTTTAGCTTTTTCCTGTTAATCCTAGCATGATAAAGAAGATTCAAAGAGAGTGAGATGCCAGCTCCTTTCATTCAGTCATTAGCTTCAAACATTTCTGGTATATGAAAAACATGTTTTTCAATGGCAAAAATCAATGAATATTGTAAATGCACAAACAGTAATATCTCCACATTGCACGGTGCAATTCTGAAATTTTTAGCTTTTTCCTGTTAATCCTAGCATGATAAAGAAGATTCAAAGAGAGTGAGATGCCAGCTCCTTTCATTCAGTCAGTAGCTTCAAACATTTCTGGTATATGAAAAACATGTTTTTCAATGGCAAAAATCAATGAATATTGTAAATGCACAAACAGTAATATCTCCACATTGCAAGGTACAATTCTGAAATTTTTTGCTTTTTCCTGCTAATCCTAGCATGATAAAGAAGATTCAAAGAGAGTGAGATGCCAGCTCCTTTCATTCAGTCAGTAGCTTCAAACATTTCTGGTATATGAAAAACATGTTTTTCAATGGCAAAAATCAATGAATATTGTAAATGCACAAACAGTAATATCTCCACATTGCACGGTGCAATTCTGAAATTTTTAGCTTTTTCCTGTTAATCCTAGCATGATAAAGAAGATTCAAAGAGAGTGAGATGCCAGCTCCTTTCATTCAGTCAGTAGCTTCAAACATTTCTGGTATATGAAAAACATGTTTTTCAATGGCAAAAATCAATGAATATTGTAAATGCACAAACAGTAATATCTCCACATTGCAAGGTGCATTTCTGAAATTTTTTGCTTTTTCCTGTTAATCCTAGCATGATAAAGAAGATTCAAAGAGAGTGAGATGCCAGCTCCTTTCATTCAGTCAGTAGCTTCAAACATTTCTGGTATATGAAAAACATGTTTTTCAATGGCAAAAATCAATGAATATTGTAAATGCACAAACAGTAATATCTCCACATTGCACGGTGCAATTCTGAAATTTTTAGCTTTTTCCTGTTAATCCTAGCATGATAAAGAAGATTCAAAGAGAGTGAGATGCCAGCTCCTTTCATTCAGTCAGTAGCTTCAAACATTTCTGGTATATGAAAAACGTTTTTCAATGGCAAAAATCAATGAATATTGTAAATGCACAAACAGTAATATCTCCACATTGCACGGTGCAATTCTGAAATTTTTAGCTTTTTCCTGTTAATCCTAGCATGATAAAGAAGATTCAAAGAGAGTGAGATGCCAGCTCCTTTCATTCAGTCAGTAGCTTCAAACATTTCTGGTATATGAAAAACATGTTTTTCAATGGCAAAAATCAATGAATATTGTAAATGCACAAACAGTAATATCTCCACATTGCAAGGTGCAATTCTGAAATTTTTTGCTTTTTCCTGCTAATCCTAGCATGATAAAGAAGATTCAAAGAGAGTGAGATGCCAGCTCCTTTCATTCAGTCAGTAGCTTCAAACATTTCTGGTATATGAAAAACATGTTTTTCAATGGCAAAAATCAATGAATATTGTAAATGCACAAACAGTAATATCTCCACATTGCACGGTGCAATTCTGAAATTTTTAGCTTTTTCCTGTTAATCCTAGCATGATAAAGAAGATTCAAAGAGAGTGAGATGCCAGCTCCTTTCATTCAGTCAGTAGCTTCAAACATTTCTGGTATATGAAAAACATGTTTTTCAATGGCAAAAATCAATGAATATTGTAAATGCACAAACAGTAATATCTCCACATTGCAAGGTGCAATTCTGAAATTTTTTGCTTTTTCCTGTTAATCCTAGCATGATAAAGAAGATTCAAAGAGAGTGAGATGCCAGCTCCTTTCATTCAGTCAGTAGCTTCAAACATTTCTGGTATATGAAAAACATGTTTTTCAATGGCAAAAATCAATGAATATTGTAAATGCACAAACAGTAATATCTCCACATTGCAAGGTGCAATTCTGAAATTTTTTGCTTTTTCCTGCTAATCCTAGCATGATAAAGAAGATTCAAAGAGAGTGAGATGCCAGCTCCTTTCATTCAGTCAGTAGCTTCAAACATTTCTGGTATATGAAAAACATGTTTTTCAATGGCAAAAATCAATGAATATTGTAAATGCACAAACAGTAATATCTCCACATTGCACGGTTCAATTCTGAAATTTTTAGCTTTTTCCTGTTAATCCTAGCATGATAAAGAAGATTCAAAGAGAGTGAGATGCCAGCTCCTTTCATTCAGTCAGTAGCTTCAAACATTTCTGGTATATGAAAAACATGTTTTTCAATGGCAAAAATCAATGAATATTGTAAATGCACAAACAGTAATATCTCCACATTGCAAGGTGCAATTCTGAAATTTTTTGCTTTTTCCTGCTAATCCTAGCATGATAAAGAAGATTCAAAGAGAGTGAGATGCCAGCTCCTTTCATTCAGTCAGTAGCTTCAAACATTTCTGGTATATGAAAAACATGTTTTTCAATGGCAAAAATAAATGAATATTGTAAATGCACAAACAGTAATATCTCCACATTGCACGGTGCAATTCTGAAATTTTTAGCTTTTTCCTGTTAATCCTAGCATGATAAAGAAGATTCAAAGAGAGTGAGATGCCAGCTCCTTTCATTCAGTCAGTAGCTTCAAACATTTCTGGTATATGAAAAACATGTTTTTCAATGGCAAAAATCAATGAATATTGTAAATGCACAAACAGTAATATCTCCATATTGCAAGGTGCAATTCTGAAATTTTTTGCTTTTTCCTGCTAGTCCTAGCATGATAAAGAAGATTCAAAGAGAGTGAGATGCCAGCTCCTTTCATTCAGTCAGTAGCTTCAAACATTTCTGGTATATGAAAAACATGTTTTTCAATGGCAAAAATCAATGAATATTGTAAATGCACAAACAGTAATATCTCCACATTGCAAGGTGCAATTCTGAAATTTTTTGCTTTTTCCTGCTAATCCTAGCATGATAAAGAAGATTCAAAGAGAGTGAGATGCCAGCTCCTTTCATTCAGTCAGTAGCTTCAAACATTTCTGGTATATGAAAAACATGTTTTTCAATGGCAAAAATCAATGAATATTGTAAATGCACAAACAGTAATATCTCCACATTGCACGGTGCAATTCTGAAATTTTTAGCTTTTTCCTGTTAATCCTAGCATGGTAAAGAAGATTCAAAGAGAGTGAGATGCCAGCTCCTTTCATTCAGTCAGTAGCTTCAAACATTTCTGGTATATGAAAAACATGTTTTTCAATGGCAAAAATCAATGAATATTGTAAATGCACAAACAGTAATATCTCCACATTGCAAGGTGCAATTCTGAAATTTTTTGCTTTTTCCTGTTAATCCTAGCATGATAAAGAAGATTCAAAGAGAGTGAGATGCCAGCTCCTTTCATTCAGTCAGTAGCTTCAAACATTTCTGGTATATGAAAAACATGTTTTTCAATGGCAAAAATCAATGAATATTGTAAATGCACAAACAGTAATATCTCCACATTGCACGGTGCAATTCTGAAATTTTTTGCTTTTTCCTGCTAATCCTAGCATGATAAAGAAGATTCAAAGAGAGTGAGATGCCAGCTCCTTTCATTCAGTCAGTAGCTTCAAACATTTCTGGTATATGAAAAACATGTTTTTCAATGGCAAAAATCAATGAATATTGTAAATGCACAAACAGTAATATCTCCACATTGCACGGTGCAATTCTGAAATTTTTAGCTTTTTCCTGTTAATCCTAGCATGATAAAGAAGATTCAAAGAGAGTGAGATGCCAGCTCCTTTCATTCAGTCAGTAGCTTCAAACATTTCTGGTATATGAAAAACATGTTTTTCAATGGCAAAAATCAATGAATATTGTAAATGCACAAACAGTAATATCTCCACATTGCAAGGTGCAATTCTGAAATTTTTTGCTTTTTCCTGTTAATCCTAGCATGATAAAGAAGATTCAAAGAGAGTGAGATGCCAGCTCCTTTCATTCAGTCAGTAGCTTCAAACATTTCTGGTATATGAAAAACATGTTTTTCAATGGCAAAAATCAATGAATATTGTAAATGCACAAACAGTAATATCTCCACATTGCAAGGTGCAATTCTGAAATTTTTTGCTTTTTCCTGCTAATCCTAGCATGATAAAGAAGATTCAAAGAGAGTGAGATGCCAGCTCCTTTCATTCAGTCAGTAGCTTCAAACATTTCTGGTATATGAAAAACATGTTTTTCAATGGCAAAAATCAATGAATATTGTAAATGCACAAACAGTAATATCTCCACATTGCACGGTTCAATTCTGAAATTTTTAGCTTTTTCCTGTTAATCCTAGCATGATAAAGAAGATTCAAAGAGAGTGAGATGCCAGCTCCTTTCATTCAGTCAGTAGCTTCAAACATTTCTGGTATATGAAAAACATGTTTTTCAATGGCAAAAATCAATGAATATTGTAAATGCACAAACAGTAATATCTCCACATTGCAAGGTGCAATTCTGAAATTTTTTGCTTTTTCCTGCTAATCCTAGCATGATAAAGAAGATTCAAAGAGAGTGAGATGCCAGCTCCTTTCATTCAGTCAGTAGCTTCAAACATTTCTGGTATATGAAAAACATGTTTTTCAATGGCAAAAATCAATGAATATTGTAAATGCACAAACAGTAATATCTCCACATTGCACGGTGCAATTCTGAAATTTTTAGCTTTTTCCTGTTAATCCTAGCATGATAAAGAAGATTCAAAGAGAGTGAGATGCCAGCTCCTTTCATTCAGTCAGTAGCTTCAAACATTTCTGGTATATGAAAAACATGTTTTTCAATGGCAAAAATCAATGAATATTGTAAATGCACAAACAGTAATATCTCCACATTGCAAGGTGCAATTCTGAAATTTTTTGCTTTTTCCTGCTAATCCTAGCATGATAAAGAAGATTCAAAGAGAGTGAGATGCCAGCTCCTTTCATTCAGTCAGTAGCTTCAAACATTTCTGGTATATGAAAAACATGTTTTTCAATGGCAAAAATCAATGAATATTGTAAATGCACAAACAGTAATATCTCCACATTGCACGGTGCAATTCTGAAATTTTTAGCTTTTTCCTGTTAATCCTAGCATGATAAAGAAGATTCAAAGAGAGTGAGATGCCAGCTCCTTTCATTCAGTCAGTAGCTTCAAACATTTCTGGTATATGAAAAACATGTTTTTCAATGGCAAAAATCAATGAATATTGTAAATGCACAAACAGTAATATCTCCACATTGCAAGGTGCAATTCTGAAATTTTTTGCTTTTTCCTGTTAATCCTAGCATGATAAAGAAGATTCAAAGAGAGTGAGATGCCAGCTCCTTTCATTCAGTCAGTAGCTTCAAACATTTCTGGTATATGAAAAACATGTTTTTCAATGGCAAAAATCAATGAATATTGTAAATGCACAAACAGTAATATCTCCACATTGCACGGTGCAATTCTGAAATTTTTTGCTTTTTCCTGCTAATCCTAGCATGATAAAGAAGATTCAAAGAGAGTGAGATGCCAGCTCCTTTCATTCAGTCAGTAGCTTCAAACATTTCTGGTATATGAAAAACATGTTTTTCAATGGCAAAAATCAATGAATATTGTAAATGCACAAACAGTAATATCTCCACATTGCAAGGTGCAATTCTGAAATTTTTTGCTTTTTCCTGCTAATCCTAGCATGATAAAGAAGATTCAAAGAGAGTGAGATGCCAGCTCCTTTCATTCAGTCAGTAGCTTCAAACATTTCTGGTATATGAAAAACATGTTTTTCAATGGCAAAAATCAATGAATATTGTAAATGCACAAACAGTAATATCTCCACATTGCACGGTGCAATTCTGAAATTTTTAGCTTTTTCCTGTTAATCCTAGCATGATAAAGAAGATTCAAAGAGAGTGAGATGCCAGCTCCTTTCATTCAGTCAGTAGCTTCAAACATTTCTGGTATATGAAAAACATGTTTTTCAATGGCAAAAATCAATGAATATTGTAAATGCACAAACAGTAATATCTCCACATTGCAAGGTGCAATTCTGAAATTTTTTGCTTTTTCCTGTTAATCCTAGCATGATAAAGAAGATTCAAAGAGAGTGAGATGCCAGCTCCTTTCATTCAGTCAGTAGCTTCAAACATTTCTGGTATATGAAAAACATGTTTTTCAATGGCAAAAATCAATGAATATTGTAAATGCACAAACAGTAATATCTCCACATTGCACGGTGCAATTCTGAAATTTTTTGCTTTTTCCTGCTAATCCTAGCATGATAAAGAAGATTCAAAGAGAGTGAGATGCCAGCTCCTTTCATTCAGTCAGTAGCTTCAAACATTTCTGGTATATGAAAAACATGTTTTTCAATGGCAAAAATCAATGAATATTGTAAATGCACAAACAGTAATATCTCCACATTGCACGGTGCAATTCTGAAATTTTTAGCTTTTTCCTGTTAATCCTAGCATGATAAAGAAGATTCAAAGAGAGTGAGATGCCAGCTCCTTTCATTCAGTCAGTAGCTTCAAACATTTCTGGTATATGAAAAACATGTTTTTCAATGGCAAAAATCAATGAATATTGTAAATGCACAAACAGTAATATCTCCATATTGCAAGGTGCAATTCTGAAATTTTTTGCTTTTTCCTGCTAGTCCTAGCATGATAAAGAAGATTCAAAGAGAGTGAGATGCCAGCTCCTTTCATTCAGTCAGTAGCTTCAAACATTTCTGGTATATGAAAAACATGTTTTTCAATGGCAAAAATCAATGAATATTGTAAATGCACAAACAGTAATATCTCCACATTGCAAGGTGCAATTCTGAAATTTTTTGCTTTTTCCTGCTAATCCTAGCATGATAAAGAAGATTCAAAGAGAGTGAGATGCCAGCTCCTTTCATTCAGTCAGTAGCTTCAAACATTTCTGGTATATGAAAAACATGTTTTTCAATGGCAAAAATCAATGAATATTGTAAATGCACAAACAGTAATATCTCCACATTGCACGGTGCAATTCTGAAATTTTTAGCTTTTTCCTGTTAATGCTAGCATGATAAAGAAGATTCAAAGAGAGTGAGATGCCAGCTCCTTTCATTCAGTCAGTAGCTTCAAACATTTCTGGTATATGAAAAACATGTTTTTCAATGGCAAAAATCAATGAATATTGTAAATGCACAAACAGTAATATCTCCACATTGCAAGGTGCAATTCTGAAATTTTTTGCTTTTTCCTGTTAATCCTAGCATGATAAAGAAGATTCAAAGAGAGTGAGATGCCAGCTCCTTTCATTCAGTCAGTAGCTTCAAACATTTCTGGTATATGAAAAACATGTTTTTCAATGGCAAAAATCAATGAATATTGTAAATGCACAAACAGTAATATCTCCACATTGCACGGTGCAATTCTGAAATTTTTAGCTTTTTCCTGTTAATCCTAGCATGATAAAGAAGATTCAAAGAGAGTGAGATGCCAGCTCCTTTCATTCAGTCAGTAGCTTCAAACATTTCTGGTATATGAAAAACATGTTTTTCAATGGCAAAAATCAATGAATATTGTAAATGCACAAACAGTAATATCTCCACATTGCAAGGTGCAATTCTGAAATTTTTTGCTTTTTCCTGTTAATCCTAGCATGATAAAGAAGATTCAAAGAGAGTGAGATGCCAGCTCCTTTCATTCAGTCAGTAGCTTCAAACATTTCTGGTATATGAAAAACATGTTTTTCAATGGCAAAAATCAATGAATATTGTAAATGCACAAACAGTAATATCTCCACATTGCAAGGTGCAATTCTGAAATTTTTTGCTTTTTCCTGTTAATCCTAGCATGATAAAGAAGATTCAAAGAGAGTGAGATGCCAGCTCCTTTCATTCAGTCAGTAGCTTCAAACATTTCTGGTATATGAAAAACATGTTTTTCAATGGCAAAAATCAATGAATATTGTAAATGCACAAACAGTAATATCTCCACATTGCACGGTGCAATTCTGAAATTTTTTGCTTTTTCCTGCTAATCCTAGCATGATAAAGAAGATTCAAAGAGAGTGAGATGCCAGCTCCTTTCATTCAGTCAGTAGCTTCAAACATTTCTGGTATATGAAAAACATGTTTTTCAATGGCAAAAATCAATGAATATTGTAAATGCACAAACAGTAATATCTCCACATTGCACGGTGCAATTCTGAAATTTTTAGCTTTTTCCTGTTAATCCTAGCATGATAAAGAAGATTCAAAGAGAGTGAGATGCCAGCTCCTTTCATTCAGTCAGTAGCTTCAAACATTTCTGGTATATGAAAAACATGTTTTTCAATGGCAAAAATCAATGAATATTGTAAATGCACAAACAGTAATATCTCCACATTGCAAGGTGCAATTCTGAAATTTTTTGCTTTTTCCTGCTAATCCTAGCATGATAAAGAAGATTCAAAGAGAGTGAGATGCCAGCTCCTTTCATTCAGTCAGTAGCTTCAAACATTTCTGGTATATGAAAAACATGTTTTTCAATGGCAAAAATCAATGAATATTGTAAATGCACAAACAGTAATATCTCCACATTGCACGGTGCAATTCTGAAATTTTTAGCTTTTTCCTGTTAATCCTAGCATGATAAAGAAGATTCAAAGAGAGTGAGATGCCAGCTCCTTTCATTCAGTCATTAGCTTCAAACATTTCTGGTATATGAAAAACATGTTTTTCAATGGCAAAAATCAATGAATATTGTAAATGCACAAACAGTAATATCTCCACATTGCAAGGTACAATTCTGAAATTTTTTGCTTTTTCCTGCTAATCCTAGCATGATAAAGAAGATTCAAAGAGAGTGAGATGCCAGCTCCTTTCATTCAGTCAGTAGCTTCAAACATTTCTGGTATATGAAAAACATGTTTTTCAATGGCAAAAATCAATGAATATTGTAAATGCACAAACAGTAATATCTCCACATTGCACGGTGCAATTCTGAAATTTTTAGCTTTTTCCTGTTAATCCTAGCATGATAAAGAAGATTCAAAGAGAGTGAGATGCCAGCTCCTTTCATTCAGTCATTAGCTTCAAACATTTCTGGTATATGAAAAACATGTTTTTCAATGGCAAAAATCAATGAATATTGTAAATGCACAAACAGTAATATCTCCACATTGCACGGTGCAATTCTGAAATTTTTAGCTTTTTCCTGTTAATCCTAGCATGATAAAGAAGATTCAAAGAGAGTGAGATGCCAGCTCCTTTCATTCAGTCATTAGCTTCAAACATTTCTGGTATATGAAAAACATGTTTTTCAATGGCAAAAATCAATGAATATTGTAAATGCACAAACAGTAATATCTCCACATTGCACGGTGCAATTCTGAAATTTTTAGCTTTTTCCTGTTAATCCTAGCATGATAAAGAAGATTCAAAGAGAGTGAGATGCCAGCTCCTTTCATTCAGTCAGTAGCTTCAAACATTTCTGGTATATGAAAAACATGTTTTTCAATGGCAAAAATCAATGAATATTGTAAATGCACAAACAGTAATATCTCCACATTGCAAGGTACAATTCTGAAATTTTTTGCTTTTTCCTGCTAATCCTAGCATGATAAAGAAGATTCAAAGAGAGTGAGATGCCAGCTCCTTTCATTCAGTCAGTAGCTTCAAACATTTCTGGTATATGAAAAACATGTTTTTCAATGGCAAAAATCAATGAATATTGTAAATGCACAAACAGTAATATCTCCACATTGCACGGTGCAATTCTGAAATTTTTAGCTTTTTCCTGTTAATCCTAGCATGATAAAGAAGATTCAAAGAGAGTGAGATGCCAGCTCCTTTCATTCAGTCAGTAGCTTCAAACATTTCTGGTATATGAAAAACATGTTTTTCAATGGCAAAAATCAATGAATATTGTAAATGCACAAACAGTAATATCTCCACATTGCAAGGTGCATTTCTGAAATTTTTTGCTTTTTCCTGTTAATCCTAGCATGATAAAGAAGATTCAAAGAGAGTGAGATGCCAGCTCCTTTCATTCAGTCAGTAGCTTCAAACATTTCTGGTATATGAAAAACATGTTTTTCAATGGCAAAAATCAATGAATATTGTAAATGCACAAACAGTAATATCTCCACATTGCACGGTGCAATTCTGAAATTTTTAGCTTTTTCCTGTTAATCCTAGCATGATAAAGAAGATTCAAAGAGAGTGAGATGCCAGCTCCTTTCATTCAGTCAGTAGCTTCAAACATTTCTGGTATATGAAAAACGTTTTTCAATGGCAAAAATCAATGAATATTGTAAATGCACAAACAGTAATATCTCCACATTGCACGGTGCAATTCTGAAATTTTTAGCTTTTTCCTGTTAATCCTAGCATGATAAAGAAGATTCAAAGAGAGTGAGATGCCAGCTCCTTTCATTCAGTCAGTAGCTTCAAACATTTCTGGTATATGAAAAACATGTTTTTCAATGGCAAAAATCAATGAATATTGTAAATGCACAAACAGTAATATCTCCACATTGCAAGGTGCAATTCTGAAATTTTTTGCTTTTTCCTGCTAATCCTAGCATGATAAAGAAGATTCAAAGAGAGTGAGATGCCAGCTCCTTTCATTCAGTCAGTAGCTTCAAACATTTCTGGTATATGAAAAACATGTTTTTCAATGGCAAAAATCAATGAATATTGTAAATGCACAAACAGTAATATCTCCACATTGCACGGTGCAATTCTGAAATTTTTAGCTTTTTCCTGTTAATCCTAGCATGATAAAGAAGATTCAAAGAGAGTGAGATGCCAGCTCCTTTCATTCAGTCAGTAGCTTCAAACATTTCTGGTATATGAAAAACATGTTTTTCAATGGCAAAAATCAATGAATATTGTAAATGCACAAACAGTAATATCTCCACATTGCAAGGTGCAATTCTGAAATTTTTTGCTTTTTCCTGTTAATCCTAGCATGATAAAGAAGATTCAAAGAGAGTGAGATGCCAGCTCCTTTCATTCAGTCAGTAGCTTCAAACATTTCTGGTATATGAAAAACATGTTTTTCAATGGCAAAAATCAATGAATATTGTAAATGCACAAACAGTAATATCTCCACATTGCAAGGTGCAATTCTGAAATTTTTTGCTTTTTCCTGCTAATCCTAGCATGATAAAGAAGATTCAAAGAGAGTGAGATGCCAGCTCCTTTCATTCAGTCAGTAGCTTCAAACATTTCTGGTATATGAAAAACATGTTTTTCAATGGCAAAAATCAATGAATATTGTAAATGCACAAACAGTAATATCTCCACATTGCACGGTTCAATTCTGAAATTTTTAGCTTTTTCCTGTTAATCCTAGCATGATAAAGAAGATTCAAAGAGAGTGAGATGCCAGCTCCTTTCATTCAGTCAGTAGCTTCAAACATTTCTGGTATATGAAAAACATGTTTTTCAATGGCAAAAATCAATGAATATTGTAAATGCACAAACAGTAATATCTCCACATTGCAAGGTGCAATTCTGAAATTTTTTGCTTTTTCCTGCTAATCCTAGCATGATAAAGAAGATTCAAAGAGAGTGAGATGCCAGCTCCTTTCATTCAGTCAGTAGCTTCAAACATTTCTGGTATATGAAAAACATGTTTTTCAATGGCAAAAATCAATGAATATTGTAAATGCACAAACAGTAATATCTCCACATTGCACGGTGCAATTCTGAAATTTTTAGCTTTTTCCTGTTAATCCTAGCATGATAAAGAAGATTCAAAGAGAGTGAGATGCCAGCTCCTTTCATTCAGTCATTAGCTTCAAACATTTCTGGTATATGAAAAACATGTTTTTCAATGGCAAAAATCAATGAATATTGTAAATGCACAAACAGTAATATCTCCACATTGCACGGTGCAATTCTGAAATTTTTAGCTTTTTCCTGTTAATCCTAGCATGATAAAGAAGATTCAAAGAGAGTGAGATGCCAGCTCCTTTCATTCAGTCAGTAGCTTCAAACATTTCTGGTATATGAAAAACATGTTTTTCAATGGCAAAAATCAATGAATATTGTAAATGCACAAACAGTAATATCTCCACATTGCAAGGTGCAATTCTGAAATTTTTTGCTTTTTCCTGCTAATCCTAGCATGATAAAGAAGATTCAAAGAGAGTGAGATGCCAGCTCCTTTCATTCAGTCAGTAGCTTCAAACATTTCTGGTATATGAAAAACATGTTTTTCAATGGCAAAAATCAATGAATATTGTAAATGCACAAACAGTAATATCTCCACATTGCACGGTGCAATTCTGAAATTTTTAGCTTTTTCCTGTTAATCCTAGCATGATAAAGAAGATTCAAAGAGAGTGAGATGCCAGCTCCTTTCATTCAGTCAGTAGCTTCAAACATTTCTGGTATATGAAAAACATGTTTTTCAATGGCAAAAATCAATGAATATTGTAAATGCACAAACAGTAATATCTCCACATTGCAAGGTGCAATTCTGAAATTTTTTGCTTTTTCCTGCTAATCCTAGCATGATAAAGAAGATTCAAAGAGAGTGAGATGCCAGCTCCTTTCATTCAGTCAGTAGCTTCAAACATTTCTGGTATATGAAAAACGTTTTTCAATGGCAAAAATCAATGAATATTGTAAATGCACAAACAGTAATATCTCCACATTGCAAGGTGCAATTCTGAAATTTTTTGCTTTTTCCTGCTAATCCTAGCATGATAAAGAAGATTCAAAGAGAGTGAGATGCCAGCTCCTTTCATTCAGTCAGTAGCTTCAAACATTTCTGGTATATGAAAAACATGTTTTTCAATGGCAAAAATCAATGAATATTGTAAATGCACAAACAGTAATATCTCCACATTGCACGGTGCAATTCTGAAATTTTTAGCTTTTTCCTGTTAATCCTAGCATGATAAAGAAGATTCAAAGAGAGTGAGATGCCAGCTCCTTTCATTCAGTCAGTAGCTTCAAACATTTCTGGTATATGAAAAACATGTTTTTCAATGGCAAAAATCAATGAATATTGTAAATGCACAAACAGTAATATCTCCACATTGCAAGGTGCAATTCTGAAATTTTTTGCTTTTTCCTGTTAATCCTAGCATGATAAAGAAGATTCAAAGAGAGTGAGATGCCAGCTCCTTTCATTCAGTCAGTAGCTTCAAACATTTCTGGTATATGAAAAACATGTTTTTCAATGGCAAAAATCAATGAATATTGTAAATGCACAAACAGTAATATCTCCACATTGCACGGTGCAATTCTGAAATTTTTAGCTTTTTCCTGTTAATCCTAGCATGATAAAGAAGATTCAAAGAGAGTGAGATGCCAGCTCCTTTCATTCAGTCAGTAGCTTCAAACATTTCTGGTATATGAAAAACATGTTTTTCAATGGCAAAAATCAATGAATATTGTAAATGCACAAACAGTAATATCTCCACATTGCAAGGTGCAATTCTGAAATTTTTTGCTTTTTCCTGCTAATCCTAGCATGATAAAGAAGATTCAAAGAGTGAGATGCCAGCTCCTTTCATTCAGTCAGTAGCTTCAAACATTTCTGGTATATGAAAAACATGTTTTTCAATGGCAAAAATCAATGAATATTGTAAATGCACAAACAGTAATATCTCCACATTGCACGGTGCAATTCTGAAATTTTTAGCTTTTTCCTGTTAATCCTAGCATGATAAAGAAGATTCAAAGAGAGTGAGATGCCAGCTCCTTTCATTCAGTCATTAGCTTCAAACATTTCTGGTATATGAAAAACATGTTTTTCAATGGCAAAAATCAATGAATATTGTAAATGCACAAACAGTAATATCTCCACATTGCACGGTGCAATTCTGAAATTTTTAGCTTTTTCCTGTTAATCCTAGCATGATAAAGAAGATTCAAAGAGAGTGAGATGCCAGCTCCTTTCATTCAGTCATTAGCTTCAAACATTTCTGGTATATGAAAAACATGTTTTTCAATGGCAAAAATCAATGAATATTGTAAATGCACAAACAGTAATATCTCCACATTGCACGGTGCAATTCTGAAATTTTTAGCTTTTTCCTGTTAATCCTAGCATGATAAAGAAGATTCAAAGAGAGTGAGATGCCAGCTCCTTTCATTCAGTCAGTAGCTTCAAACATTTCTGGTATATGAAAAACATGTTTTTCAATGGCAAAAATCAATGAATATTGTAAATGCACAAACAGTAATATCTCCACATTGCACGGTGCAATTCTGAAATTTTTAGCTTTTTCCTGTTAATCCTAGCATGATAAAGAAGATTCAAAGAGAGTGAGATGCCAGCTCCTTTCATTCAGTCATTAGCTTCAAACATTTCTGGTATATGAAAAACATGTTTTTCAATGGCAAAAATCAATGAATATTGTAAATGCACAAACAGTAATATCTCCACATTGCACGGTGCAATTCTGAAATTTTTAGCTTTTTCCTGTTAATCCTAGCATGATAAAGAAGATTCAAAGAGAGTGAGATGCCAGCTCCTTTCATTCAGTCAGTAGCTTCAAACATTTCTGGTATATGAAAAACATGTTTTTCAATGGCAAAAATCAATGAATATTGTAAATGCACAAACAGTAATATCTCCACATTGCAAGGTACAATTCTGAAATTTTTTGCTTTTTCCTGCTAATCCTAGCATGATAAAGAAGATTCAAAGAGAGTGAGATGCCAGCTCCTTTCATTCAGTCAGTAGCTTCAAACATTTCTGGTATATGAAAAACATGTTTTTCAATGGCAAAAATCAATGAATATTGTAAATGCACAAACAGTAATATCTCCACATTGCACGGTGCAATTCTGAAATTTTTAGCTTTTTCCTGTTAATCCTAGCATGATAAAGAAGATTCAAAGAGAGTGAGATGCCAGCTCCTTTCATTCAGTCAGTAGCTTCAAACATTTCTGGTATATGAAAAACATGTTTTTCAATGGCAAAAATCAATGAATATTGTAAATGCACAAACAGTAATATCTCCACATTGCAAGGTGCAATTCTGAAATTTTTTGCTTTTTCCTGTTAATCCTAGCATGATAAAGAAGATTCAAAGAGAGTGAGATGCCAGCTCCTTTCATTCAGTCAGTAGCTTCAAACATTTCTGGTATATGAAAAACATGTTTTTCAATGGCAAAAATCAATGAATATTGTAAATGCACAAACAGTAATATCTCCACATTGCAAGGTGCAATTCTGAAATTTTTTGCTTTTTCCTGTTAATCCTAGCATGATAAAGAAGATTCAAAGAGAGTGAGATGCCAGCTCCTTTCATTCAGTCAGTAGCTTCAAACATTTCTGGTATATGAAAAACATGTTTTTCAATGGCAAAAATCAATGAATATTGTAAATGCACAAACAGTAATATCTCCACATTGCACGGTGCAATTCTGAAATTTTTTGCTTTTTCCTGCTAATCCTAGCATGATAAAGAAGATTCAAAGAGAGTGAGATGCCAGCTCCTTTCATTCAGTCAGTAGCTTCAAACATTTCTGGTATATGAAAAACATGTTTTTCAATGGCAAAAATCAATGAATATTGTAAATGCACAAACAGTAATATCTCCACATTGCACGGTGCAATTCTGAAATTTTTAGCTTTTTCCTGTTAATCCTAGCATGATAAAGAAGATTCAAAGAGAGTGAGATGCCAGCTCCTTTCATTCAGTCAGTAGCTTCAAACATTTCTGGTATATGAAAAACATGTTTTTCAATGGCAAAAATCAATGAATATTGTAAATGCACAAACAGTAATATCTCCACATTGCAAGGTGCAATTCTGAAATTTTTTGCTTTTTCCTGCTAATCCTAGCATGATAAAGAAGATTCAAAGAGAGTGAGATGCCAGCTCCTTTCATTCAGTCAGTAGCTTCAAACATTTCTGGTATATGAAAAACATGTTTTTCAATGGCAAAAATCAATGAATATTGTAAATGCACAAACAGTAATATCTCCACATTGCACGGTGCAATTCTGAAATTTTTAGCTTTTTCCTGTTAATCCTAGCATGATAAAGAAGATTCAAAGAGAGTGAGATGCCAGCTCCTTTCATTCAGTCATTAGCTTCAAACATTTCTGGTATATGAAAAACATGTTTTTCAATGGCAAAAATCAATGAATATTGTAAATGCACAAACAGTAATATCTCCACATTGCACGGTGCAATTCTGAAATTTTTAGCTTTTTCCTGTTAATCCTAGCATGATAAAGAAGATTCAAAGAGAGTGAGATGCCAGCTCCTTTCATTCAGTCATTAGCTTCAAACATTTCTGGTATATGAAAAACATGTTTTTCAATGGCAAAAATCAATGAATATTGTAAATGCACAAACAGTAATATCTCCACATTGCACGGTGCAATTCTGAAATTTTTAGCTTTTTCCTGTTAATCCTAGCATGATAAAGAAGATTCAAAGAGAGTGAGATGCCAGCTCCTTTCATTCAGTCAGTAGCTTCAAACATTTCTGGTATATGAAAAACATGTTTTTCAATGGCAAAAATCAATGAATATTGTAAATGCACAAACAGTAATATCTCCACATTGCAAGGTACAATTCTGAAATTTTTTGCTTTTTCCTGCTAATCCTAGCATGATAAAGAAGATTCAAAGAGAGTGAGATGCCAGCTCCTTTCATTCAGTCAGTAGCTTCAAACATTTCTGGTATATGAAAAACATGTTTTTCAATGGCAAAAATCAATGAATATTGTAAATGCACAAACAGTAATATCTCCACATTGCACGGTGCAATTCTGAAATTTTTAGCTTTTTCCTGTTAATCCTAGCATGATAAAGAAGATTCAAAGAGAGTGAGATGCCAGCTCCTTTCATTCAGTCATTAGCTTCAAACATTTCTGGTATATGAAAAACATGTTTTTCAATGGCAAAAATCAATGAATATTGTAAATGCACAAACAGTAATATCTCCACATTGCACGGTGCAATTCTGAAATTTTTAGCTTTTTCCTGTTAATCCTAGCATGATAAAGAAGATTCAAAGAGAGTGAGATGCCAGCTCCTTTCATTCAGTCATTAGCTTCAAACATTTCTGGTATATGAAAAACATGTTTTTCAATGGCAAAAATCAATGAATATTGTAAATGCACAAACAGTAATATCTCCACATTGCACGGTGCAATTCTGAAATTTTTAGCTTTTTCCTGTTAATCCTAGCATGATAAAGAAGATTCAAAGAGAGTGAGATGCCAGCTCCTTTCATTCAGTCAGTAGCTTCAAACATTTCTGGTATATGAAAAACATGTTTTTCAATGGCAAAAATCAATGAATATTGTAAATGCACAAACAGTAATATCTCCACATTGCAAGGTACAATTCTGAAATTTTTTGCTTTTTCCTGCTAATCCTAGCATGATAAAGAAGATTCAAAGAGAGTGAGATGCCAGCTCCTTTCATTCAGTCAGTAGCTTCAAACATTTCTGGTATATGAAAAACATGTTTTTCAATGGCAAAAATCAATGAATATTGTAAATGCACAAACAGTAATATCTCCACATTGCACGGTGCAATTCTGAAATTTTTAGCTTTTTCCTGTTAATCCTAGCATGATAAAGAAGATTCAAAGAGAGTGAGATGCCAGCTCCTTTCATTCAGTCAGTAGCTTCAAACATTTCTGGTATATGAAAAACATGTTTTTCAATGGCAAAAATCAATGAATATTGTAAATGCACAAACAGTAATATCTCCACATTGCAAGGTGCATTTCTGAAATTTTTTGCTTTTTCCTGTTAATCCTAGCATGATAAAGAAGATTCAAAGAGAGTGAGATGCCAGCTCCTTTCATTCAGTCAGTAGCTTCAAACATTTCTGGTATATGAAAAACATGTTTTTCAATGGCAAAAATCAATGAATATTGTAAATGCACAAACAGTAATATCTCCACATTGCACGGTGCAATTCTGAAATTTTTAGCTTTTTCCTGTTAATCCTAGCATGATAAAGAAGATTCAAAGAGAGTGAGATGCCAGCTCCTTTCATTCAGTCAGTAGCTTCAAACATTTCTGGTATATGAAAAACGTTTTTCAATGGCAAAAATCAATGAATATTGTAAATGCACAAACAGTAATATCTCCACATTGCACGGTGCAATTCTGAAATTTTTAGCTTTTTCCTGTTAATCCTAGCATGATAAAGAAGATTCAAAGAGAGTGAGATGCCAGCTCCTTTCATTCAGTCAGTAGCTTCAAACATTTCTGGTATATGAAAAACATGTTTTTCAATGGCAAAAATCAATGAATATTGTAAATGCACAAACAGTAATATCTCCACATTGCAAGGTGCAATTCTGAAATTTTTTGCTTTTTCCTGCTAATCCTAGCATGATAAAGAAGATTCAAAGAGAGTGAGATGCCAGCTCCTTTCATTCAGTCAGTAGCTTCAAACATTTCTGGTATATGAAAAACATGTTTTTCAATGGCAAAAATCAATGAATATTGTAAATGCACAAACAGTAATATCTCCACATTGCACGGTGCAATTCTGAAATTTTTAGCTTTTTCCTGTTAATCCTAGCATGATAAAGAAGATTCAAAGAGAGTGAGATGCCAGCTCCTTTCATTCAGTCAGTAGCTTCAAACATTTCTGGTATATGAAAAACATGTTTTTCAATGGCAAAAATCAATGAATATTGTAAATGCACAAACAGTAATATCTCCACATTGCAAGGTGCAATTCTGAAATTTTTTGCTTTTTCCTGTTAATCCTAGCATGATAAAGAAGATTCAAAGAGAGTGAGATGCCAGCTCCTTTCATTCAGTCAGTAGCTTCAAACATTTCTGGTATATGAAAAACATGTTTTTCAATGGCAAAAATCAATGAATATTGTAAATGCACAAACAGTAATATCTCCACATTGCAAGGTGCAATTCTGAAATTTTTTGCTTTTTCCTGCTAATCCTAGCATGATAAAGAAGATTCAAAGAGAGTGAGATGCCAGCTCCTTTCATTCAGTCAGTAGCTTCAAACATTTCTGGTATATGAAAAACATGTTTTTCAATGGCAAAAATCAATGAATATTGTAAATGCACAAACAGTAATATCTCCACATTGCACGGTTCAATTCTGAAATTTTTAGCTTTTTCCTGTTAATCCTAGCATGATAAAGAAGATTCAAAGAGAGTGAGATGCCAGCTCCTTTCATTCAGTCAGTAGCTTCAAACATTTCTGGTATATGAAAAACATGTTTTTCAATGGCAAAAATCAATGAATATTGTAAATGCACAAACAGTAATATCTCCACATTGCAAGGTGCAATTCTGAAATTTTTTGCTTTTTCCTGCTAATCCTAGCATGATAAAGAAGATTCAAAGAGAGTGAGATGCCAGCTCCTTTCATTCAGTCAGTAGCTTCAAACATTTCTGGTATATGAAAAACATGTTTTTCAATGGCAAAAATCAATGAATATTGTAAATGCACAAACAGTAATATCTCCACATTGCACGGTGCAATTCTGAAATTTTTAGCTTTTTCCTGTTAATCCTAGCATGATAAAGAAGATTCAAAGAGAGTGAGATGCCAGCTCCTTTCATTCAGTCATTAGCTTCAAACATTTCTGGTATATGAAAAACATGTTTTTCAATGGCAAAAATCAATGAATATTGTAAATGCACAAACAGTAATATCTCCACATTGCACGGTGCAATTCTGAAATTTTTAGCTTTTTCCTGTTAATCCTAGCATGATAAAGAAGATTCAAAGAGAGTGAGATGCCAGCTCCTTTCATTCAGTCAGTAGCTTCAAACATTTCTGGTATATGAAAAACATGTTTTTCAATGGCAAAAATCAATGAATATTGTAAATGCACAAACAGTAATATCTCCACATTGCAAGGTGCAATTCTGAAATTTTTTGCTTTTTCCTGCTAATCCTAGCATGATAAAGAAGATTCAAAGAGAGTGAGATGCCAGCTCCTTTCATTCAGTCAGTAGCTTCAAACATTTCTGGTATATGAAAAACATGTTTTTCAATGGCAAAAATCAATGAATATTGTAAATGCACAAACAGTAATATCTCCACATTGCACGGTGCAATTCTGAAATTTTTAGCTTTTTCCTGTTAATCCTAGCATGATAAAGAAGATTCAAAGAGAGTGAGATGCCAGCTCCTTTCATTCAGTCAGTAGCTTCAAACATTTCTGGTATATGAAAAACATGTTTTTCAATGGCAAAAATCAATGAATATTGTAAATGCACAAACAGTAATATCTCCACATTGCAAGGTGCAATTCTGAAATTTTTTGCTTTTTCCTGCTAATCCTAGCATGATAAAGAAGATTCAAAGAGAGTGAGATGCCAGCTCCTTTCATTCAGTCAGTAGCTTCAAACATTTCTGGTATATGAAAAACGTTTTTCAATGGCAAAAATCAATGAATATTGTAAATGCACAAACAGTAATATCTCCACATTGCAAGGTGCAATTCTGAAATTTTTTGCTTTTTCCTGCTAATCCTAGCATGATAAAGAAGATTCAAAGAGAGTGAGATGCCAGCTCCTTTCATTCAGTCAGTAGCTTCAAACATTTCTGGTATATGAAAAACATGTTTTTCAATGGCAAAAATCAATGAATATTGTAAATGCACAAACAGTAATATCTCCACATTGCACGGTGCAATTCTGAAATTTTTAGCTTTTTCCTGTTAATCCTAGCATGATAAAGAAGATTCAAAGAGAGTGAGATGCCAGCTCCTTTCATTCAGTCAGTAGCTTCAAACATTTCTGGTATATGAAAAACATGTTTTTCAATGGCAAAAATCAATGAATATTGTAAATGCACAAACAGTAATATCTCCACATTGCAAGGTGCAATTCTGAAATTTTTTGCTTTTTCCTGTTAATCCTAGCATGATAAAGAAGATTCAAAGAGAGTGAGATGCCAGCTCCTTTCATTCAGTCAGTAGCTTCAAACATTTCTGGTATATGAAAAACATGTTTTTCAATGGCAAAAATCAATGAATATTGTAAATGCACAAACAGTAATATCTCCACATTGCACGGTGCAATTCTGAAATTTTTAGCTTTTTCCTGTTAATCCTAGCATGATAAAGAAGATTCAAAGAGAGTGAGATGCCAGCTCCTTTCATTCAGTCAGTAGCTTCAAACATTTCTGGTATATGAAAAACATGTTTTTCAATGGCAAAAATCAATGAATATTGTAAATGCACAAACAGTAATATCTCCACATTGCAAGGTGCAATTCTGAAATTTTTTGCTTTTTCCTGCTAATCCTAGCATGATAAAGAAGATTCAAAGAGTGAGATGCCAGCTCCTTTCATTCAGTCAGTAGCTTCAAACATTTCTGGTATATGAAAAACATGTTTTTCAATGGCAAAAATCAATGAATATTGTAAATGCACAAACAGTAATATCTCCACATTGCACGGTGCAATTCTGAAATTTTTAGCTTTTTCCTGTTAATCCTAGCATGATAAAGAAGATTCAAAGAGAGTGAGATGCCAGCTCCTTTCATTCAGTCATTAGCTTCAAACATTTCTGGTATATGAAAAACATGTTTTTCAATGGCAAAAATCAATGAATATTGTAAATGCACAAACAGTAATATCTCCACATTGCACGGTGCAATTCTGAAATTTTTAGCTTTTTCCTGTTAATCCTAGCATGATAAAGAAGATTCAAAGAGAGTGAGATGCCAGCTCCTTTCATTCAGTCATTAGCTTCAAACATTTCTGGTATATGAAAAACATGTTTTTCAATGGCAAAAATCAATGAATATTGTAAATGCACAAACAGTAATATCTCCACATTGCACGGTGCAATTCTGAAATTTTTAGCTTTTTCCTGTTAATCCTAGCATGATAAAGAAGATTCAAAGAGAGTGAGATGCCAGCTCCTTTCATTCAGTCAGTAGCTTCAAACATTTCTGGTATATGAAAAACATGTTTTTCAATGGCAAAAATCAATGAATATTGTAAATGCACAAACAGTAATATCTCCACATTGCACGGTGCAATTCTGAAATTTTTAGCTTTTTCCTGTTAATCCTAGCATGATAAAGAAGATTCAAAGAGAGTGAGATGCCAGCTCCTTTCATTCAGTCATTAGCTTCAAACATTTCTGGTATATGAAAAACATGTTTTTCAATGGCAAAAATCAATGAATATTGTAAATGCACAAACAGTAATATCTCCACATTGCACGGTGCAATTCTGAAATTTTTAGCTTTTTCCTGTTAATCCTAGCATGATAAAGAAGATTCAAAGAGAGTGAGATGCCAGCTCCTTTCATTCAGTCAGTAGCTTCAAACATTTCTGGTATATGAAAAACATGTTTTTCAATGGCAAAAATCAATGAATATTGTAAATGCACAAACAGTAATATCTCCACATTGCAAGGTA
>NW_027369912.1:0-39474 GCF_046119375.1 Phyllobates terribilis
ATTGCATAAGTGTCCTTAGCCTGACTAGATGTAACGCTTCTCTCATCCTTATTTGAACTCCACATATGAGAAGTATTCATTTGGTAACATAAAGCCCAATTACCATATTACCTGTATATGCACATACGACCACATCAACTTGAGTGATTGAATGCTCTAATGTCCCCAATATGAAATGTGCATCTTCCTCTTCATGAATTTCTTTGCATTGTGGTTTTGAGAATTGAACAGGACATCACACTTTTGCATCTACTTGCCTCAGTCAGTTTTTGAGCTTCTTCCGAATATTCAGCCAGAGGAGAGATTGGTTGAGCTTCTTATTTCAACGCGTTTATGTGTCTAGCTTTATGGCGCTTCAAAGCGCGACTGGTGATTTTCCTACAGATCAGGGTTTGCTTAATTGAGAAGCACCGGCTAGCTGTCAACGGCTATATTTGCTTTTGATGTAACGGCTGGATTTCTGACTGTTGGAGAACCTAGCGCGTCCCATCTGTGTTCCAATTGGATCGTTGGACTTTCTTTTCGGCTGTTGCTTCTTATTGAATGCTTGAGCGGTTGAGAGTAGAGCCCAAGCACGTATATATATACCAGGTATTTGGTCCCGATTTCACTTACCTTATTTTCTATATCTTACCTCTATCTCTCTAAAACTCCCCTCAAGCTTCTCAAATCCTTTCACTTCAACTTCCCACATGGAAAACCTAAATCTTTCCGACCTTGACCCAGCTACCCGTGCCAAGGTTGAGTTTTGCTAAAGGCTCAGTCTTCTACATCCACCTCATCCAAACTAGACCCACCTCCTCAAGATGAACTCCTAGACACCCACGCTTTTGACCCAGACACATCCTCAAAAGACCAACCTTCCACTGAACACCAAATCCCCACTAAAGAATCTAAAGCCCCATCGGCTCCTCTCTTCTCTCACGATCCCAAGGTTGATCTATCGCTCTCAGCAGAAGACCTAGAACTCGCTGGCTATGATGTCGAGAAAGAGCTCGACTTGCAAGCGACTAAAGCCTCTACTCATGCCATGTCCCACTCTACTCCAGCAAAGGGTAAGGGTGTATTTGAAATTGAGACTCCTTCACGCCAAGGTGATCAGACAAGGCCAGGTATTCAGTCTATCATGTCTCCTAAGCAACTTCTCGCCTCTACCCCCTCTGACTCAGATGACGAGGCCGACTACCATATCCAAGCTCGTCCAGGTCACGATTCTCCACTACCACTCCAGACTCAGAAAGCTGATCGAGAAAGTGATGTGCTGCGTCGTAAGAGCAGAAAGCGCAAGGCCCCCCTTCCTCCTCCTCCCGCTGAGGAAATAGAGCCGTCTGATGATTCTGAGCACGAGTCGCCGCCTCTTGAGCCTCAAGAGCAGAAAGCGCAACGCACTTCCACTCGCTAGAAGCGCGCCAAAGTCATCGGCTTTAACGACTTTCCACCAATCCCATCAGGTATCGCTAAGCGCACCTTCTTATTTCCAGAAATTGTGAGTCCAGATCTTCTCTCCGAGATCAAAGAGTCTTCCCAAATTACGCGCTTCGCTACCTGGCTGAGTTTTCAAGGATGGGATAAGTTGGAGACGGAAACAGCGTGAT
The DNA here is from genome assembly GCF_046119375.1 of Phyllobates terribilis. NCBI lineage: Eukaryota > Metazoa > Chordata > Amphibia > Anura > Dendrobatidae > Phyllobates > Phyllobates terribilis. Next base: position 1,596 of record NW_027369912.1, read on the forward strand.
GAAACGATGCCATGTTGTATCAATTTTATGCGACGATGGAGTATCCAGTTGCCAATCCAAAGTACATCCAAGTGTAGTTTTATTGGCGAGGTAACTCCAAAGAGTCGTTCCTGGTGAAGGACCTGGCAAAAGCGATTGGCTTGACCGGGAAATCAAATGGTTTTGGTCGTCTTTACAAGAAGAACTGGCATGCTGGTGCAAAACAGATTAAGGAGGTTATCTTTGGCCCTAACGTGCCCAAGCGCACTCTTACGTTGGATATGCTCAAACCCATTCGACGGCTTCTGCATCATTTCATCATCACAAACATCACACCAAGGGACTATGACAGGGAAAAGGTAACTATCTCTGACTGTTATATTATGGCCAACGTTATCTCGAACCAGGTGATCAACGCTGCCCAGATCTTGATGAGTCACCTAATTCTGTGTCGAGCAGCTACATTTGGTCCCTTTCCATTCCCTCACATCGTGTGCAAGATGCTTCAAGCTGATGGCCTCTATGATCGTTCCCTCACAGACTACGCCTGCTCTACTTTCCTTACCTCTGATGCGATTTGCGCTATCCTGCTTCCTCGAGTTGAAGGTACACACCCCTCTTCCTCGCGCTCCGACCTCAGTCCTCGCGCTCGTCCATCATCTACTACAGATCTTTCAATTGTCCTTGCATCACTTGAAGCGCATTAAGATCGGGTCAAGAAATTGCTGAGTGTACTGGTCGAGCAGGTGTCGAAGATGGTTACTATGGTTAAGGAGAAGTTTGAATCTGAGGAAAGGCGATAGTTTGTTAAGTGTTGTGATGGTTGCGCTTTACGCGTTGTTGCTGATTTCATGTTCTCTCTTTGCTTTGTCTAAGTTTTTTTTTGAACTTGCTTGTTAGGTTATCCATCCTCTTTTGTGGCAGTGACTAAAATGACCAATGAAGTATGCTTTTGATTTTTATATCTCTGAGAGCTTTACTGACTTGACTCTTTTCTAATTAAGTTGCTTAATGTTCACAATCTTGCATTGTTTGACTTACTATCTAGCAAGAGCACTCTCCTATCTTTCTTACCGTATGACTATACTTTGAATTATTCGATGATGTAAAAAGGGGAAAAACAGGTACATCCTTCTTTAATTAAGGGGGAAGTATGAGATCGTGCTTGAATTCAGGGGGAATTTGAAAACTATGTTGATTAAGTAATTTGTAAGGTACTTCGACCTAATTCCGAATCTGAATACTTGATTAAATTGTTGTTTTTGTTTCCATTTTAATCATTACTGAAAGTATTCATGAGCTTACCTGTTCACAGTTTGTCATCATCAAAAAGGGGGAAATTGTTAGTTGAGCTTTAATAGTCCTGTTAAAGCTTAATCTATTTCTCTTTGTTTTGATGATAACAAACTAATATGTTTAGTCTCTTAGTGTTTTTATACTTCCTAGGTTATTGTCATATGTGTATGGATGCGCTTAAGCCACATAGAGATGCGCTTCAACTGGTCTCAGTTGCGCTTAACACCAAGCGGAGAAAGTAAGTTTCGCAAACGGTGTTTAATAATCTCATTCATGTCCATAACTGATTATAAGGGAGCTTCTAAGGCATACAAGATGCGCTTGAATAAAGCAAAAGAAGTGTTGATCACAAGGTTCCACCATAGCACAAGGTGTACGCTGTTGCATAAGAGAACTACCAAAACAGAGGGAAGGCTGGTGAGCGGGAGAATTCAAGTTGTGAGCACAAGAGGTGTGAGAAGGGCTTGAAGTTCTTTGTGATGCAATACACAGGGATCGCCAGTGTGGAGGAAGTTAGTTAGCACAAGCACAAGGATTGCTGAGGTGGCGTGCATCGATAAGTGGAAGAACAAAACCAAATCAGTACAAGCGGTTGATTAATTCTGGTGAAAATGACAAGGCGCACGGATTGATGAGGTGGCAATATGCTAAGTCAGAGTTTGTTACACAATATTAAGTTAGATTGTAGCTTAAGGTTTGTGTATAAATAGAGGACTGTAGCATTCACTCTAAGGGTTACAAAGTGAGAGAATTATAGAGAAGCTAGAGAGAGCTTAGGTAATATACTCATTTGTAATCAAAAACAGTTGAAGTGCCATTTGTTCTTAGAGTTGAACTCAGTATTGTAGAAGAGTGTTACGAGTGAGCTTCAAAGTGATTGAAGCTAGAGTTGTAATCGTTCTTCTATTAATACAAGTGTAGTGGTGGGTTTTATCCCGAGTCAGCTAGTGACTTAGGGTTCTCACCTTTTGGAACTCTATGTGTGTGCAAATGCAGTGCGCTTTAAACGCTTAAAGCGCGCTTGCATTGTTGTCTGGCCTTTTCCGTCTAAATGAATTGATAAGTGTTCTAAACTGGTCAAGCACATCTACAAGTGTTAATGCGCAATTTGATACTTGTAAAGCGCATCCAAGACTTAAGGAACCTTGGAGACATAGAACAATAGTGGCTTAACGAACATGTTTTATTACTTTCACATACAGACCATGTATCTCTTCGCTATCTCATGGCGAAGAGACAATCAAAGCCTAGACTCATCTGGCTGATTCTCTTATTTAGTGAGTTCGATGTGGAGATCAGGGACAAGAAAGGTTCCGAAAATATAGTAACTGACCATCTAACTCGAATTGTTCATTAAGGAGGTGAAGAAACAAGCACGGTGCTTGGAAATTTTCCAAACGAGGCCTTATTTCTTGTTTTTTCTGCTGAGAGTAAACGACGACTACGGTCACCCAACCACTACCATGCCCGGGATTAAGTCTACTGCTGACTCGAAAATACTTTTGAAGGAGGCCCAACTCTTTGCACTCAAAACATTCAAACCATGGTATGCTAACGTGGTGAACTTCATTGTACGAAGCGACTTCCCTCGCAACTACACTAAGGCTCGAAGAGACAAGATCAAGAGTGAGGCCAAATACTATGTGTGGGATGAACCTTATCTATGGAAGCATTGCGTCGACAATGTAATCTGGAGATGTCTCCCGAACAATGAGGTAGAATCTGTTCTTACATTTTGCCATTTTTATGCATGCGGGGGTTATTTTGGGCAAAACAAAACGGCTAGGAAAATGCTAGACACCGGATTCTATTGGCCACTCATCTTTAGAGACGCTTAAGCCTTTTGCAAAGCTTGTGAACGGTGTCAAAGGGTCAGGAAAATCTCCCGCAAGAATGAGATGCCACAAACACCATTGATCTTTTGCGAGATCTTTGATTTTTGGGGGATTGATGTCATGGGAACTTTTCCCAACTCTTTTGGGAATATCTATATATTGCTTGTGGTGGACTACGTTTCCAAGTGGGTGGAAGCAAAGGCCACCAGAACTGACGACTCGAAGGTGGTATCAACTTTCTTGAGGGAGAACATCTTTTCTCGATTTGGAATCCCCCCCCCCCCCTCGAAAGCTCTTGTGAATGATTGGGGAACTCATTTCTTGAATATAACTATGAGTGCTCTTCTTAAGAAATATGGCGGTAAATCAAAGGTGTTTTAGAGAAGACGGTGGCACCGAACCAAAAGGACTGGAGTCTTCTCTTGGTGGATGCACTTTGGGCTTACCGGGCCGCTTATACGACTCCCAACGGAATATCCCCGTTTCGACTCGTGTTCGGGAAGGGATGTGATCTGCCGGTGGAGCTAGAGCATAAAGGGTGGTGGGCGGTACAAAAGTGCAATATGGAGATAGACGCTGCATGAGAGAGCCGGAAGTTGAAATTGCACGAATTTGAGGAAATCCGTAGGGAGGCGTATGAGAATGCAACTATCTACAAGGATAAGACGAAGGCTTGACACGACAAACACATCATGCGCAAGAACTTCAAAGCTGGAGATAAGGTACTCCTATTCTCGTGTTCAAATTTTTCCAGGTAAGAGATCCAGGTGGAGTGGGCCCTATGTGGTGGCGCAAGTATTTCCTCATGGAGTCTTTGAGCTCTTTGATAAAGACAACCACACTATATTCAAGGTTAATGGTCAAAGGTTTAAACCTTACCATGAGGGCTTTCCAACGGAGGTGATTGAGGAGCTAAATCTAGAGGACCCACGGCCCGAAAACTGATTGATCGGACCATGCCGAGCCACGACGATAACCAAGGCGCTGATCGGTAGGCAACTCGAGGTAATTTCCAACATCTTTATCTTAGAAAAACAAAAAAAAAAAATCAGGCAAGTAAAAATGGAAAGAGAGGAAAAGGTGGGTGCCTGAGAAAAAAATATATATCAAAAAAAAATATAATAATTTCAAGTTTTGAGGACGAATGGGTGAAACTACACCAGCGGAAGACCCGCGGTCGCGGGCCACTTTACCACGGCCCCGATTAAGCCTTCTACAGAGGGGAAAATAGAGCGCAAAACCCCGACCGTGGACATCACTACCGCCGCCGCGGTTAATAGATTTGGCGGAACAAAATTTACAAGGCCGAACGAAAAACAAACAAAAGCAAAACCAAATCAACACACACATACCCTTATTCGGCCGACCCTAGTCTTTCCTTTTCACTTTCCTCTCCTTCAACCTCTCCTCAAGAACAGCCTCAAGAACACAAACCCCAATTCTTCAAATCACTCCAAATCTCCATCAATCCACCTTCTTTCACCTCTAAATCTCTTCCTTTACATCCCCACACTCCAAATCCACCATCATTCCTCTTCCTCTCCCATTGAAATCCCTAAATCTCCACCAAACCCCAAACCTTAACATTGCAATCTACCCCTAAATAAAGCAAACAAGCAATCCTTTTGAAGAATTAATTTGTGTTTCACCATCCTTTGATGATTAGAGGGACGATTCCGGCGGCGAAACACCAAAACAAGGCCGATACCAGCGACCCGAGACCGCGGAACCACGTACCGCGCCCGTGGTTAACGAATCTTCAGAAACTCCAGGAACTCAACGACCGCGACCGCGGGTCTCTCTACCGAGCCCGCGGTTAACGCCTCTGCAGAGATTTGAGCTTCGGTAATCTTCTTTTGTCAGCGCTTTGTCAAATTCGTGACGGTGTCCACTTCGTATATCTGCTAGGATTTGTTGCTACATTGTGTGGATTGTTGGCTTTGTTGTTGTGGACCTTTGAGACTTGATAATGGCAGAGAAACAACAACACGTTAACCCTCAAATTCATTTATGAATGGACAACTTACAGTCTAGGGAGGTGGTATCTACAAAATTCTTCGATAACCAGGTGCTCCAAGAGTTAGGGCTATTTGAATGTACGCACGCTATGCTGAGCAAGGCCGGTTTGGGAAATTTCATCTTCCTTACTGCCCAACACACCCAGAATTTACGTGGACATTCCTCGCGACATTTAATGTTCGTTTTTTGGGGGCGAACGACGATATTCTTGAAGGCATAGACTTTTGTGCAAATGGGAGGCAACATAGTATGACCACGTACGAGACACGCACGTCCTTGGCAATCACCGGGCAATGCACCCCCGTTTAGTCCACACCACCTCCGAACCGCGCCCATGAGTTCTTCTGGCTTTATGTGACCGAAAATGTGTACCAGACAAACGGGGACTATAACTTCAACATCCCCCACCCACCACTCCGATTAGCTCACAAGGTGATGAGCATGTGTTTTTTTGGGCAATGAGAGGTTAACAAGGTCTCCCTCCTACATGTTCAGCTCCTCTTTTCCTTTTCCATGGAGTGCGAGATGGTAGAGTATTGTGCCAACCTCTTTGTCCGAACATGCCTCGATAAACGCAATGCGACGTGGGGTAATCTCACCATGGGTAGGATGATCTCACTTCTCGTCAGTGCGGTGGACGAGATTGAGTCATTTTTGGCACGCATCAGCCAAGATAAGAAAAAGGGGGCTCGTTCAAATACGATAAAAACTGGCTACTAAAGGAGAACTTGCTCGAGATCAGCCCGGAAGGCGCATACTATTGGCGGTACGGAAGGGGCAACACCCTTCAAATAGTTCCCCCCAGCCCGACTCCATATGGCCCGGTTCACACATTCCTCATTCATCCGGACGTACAGGCGCACGAGCAGCAGCCCGCGCTCGCCCAGCCTCGCCGCCACGCGCCATGCCAGCCTCAAGCCGCCAGCGCTTCCATATCTAAGGCTCAACCTTCTAGCGCTATGGTGGATCGCATTTTTCAGCAGCTTGACTAGTCCGACGAGGCCACAGGACAGCTTATTTCCTCCCTAGCTAACAGAATGGGGAGAATAGAGCTCCATGTGCAGAGTATCGACCAGCACCAGCAGGATCTCCGCCAGGAGTTTGAGGTGGTGCGATGAGGCATGGGGAGATTCGGAAGGAGTTGACCAGAGCACATGGGTTTTGGCAGGCGTTTTACGACTATGAGCAGGGCCCGTGGGGCCAGTATTGGGTCCAACACCCACCTCCACCGCCTTCGGGGTAGTACTAGTTGGTTTTCTTTCCCTTCACTTTTCTATCGAGTCCTCTTTTGTTGCATTGAGGACAATGCGCTGTTCAAGTATGGGGAGGGTGATTAGACTTACTTATATGTTTTTGTAGTCGTTTTTATGATGTTGGACATTTACCGAGTCTGTTTTGTGTGAGGGTGGTGGTAGTACTCATCTTGTGTTGATTTATCGGGTATGTTAGTTTGTTGTCATTTATCGAGTCTGTTAGAAGTTTGCTGAAAGTTTGGAGTTGGAGTCTATATTATCAGCATTTTAGTGGAAAATTTGATTCGAGGATAAGTCAAAAACCCAAAAGGAGACTTGAGTAAGAAGCAGGTAGTCCACACGGTTCTAGGTCGGGAAATATTTGGACTTGAGAGATGTAAGTGATGATGAGCCTTAAAAAGAATAGAGAGTGTCCGGTGAAAACCCGAGAGGGCGCCAGAGTAAGAATTGGAGTGTTAAAGAAATGAGTGTCTTAGGATGGTTACGTCTTCTAAATTATTTGATGGTGTTGGAGACATATGAAGGGAGTTTCAAGGATTGTCTCGGGATTTAGGATTCACCGGGAGGGACAAGGAGTTAGTTTACCTTACTACTTTTCTTTTCATCGCCATTGAGCTATATTGTGTATTCATGTGGCATGACCATTATTCCTATCGATATTTTTGTTGCATTTTCATGGCGGTTGTATTAGACTAGGATTAGATTCTTATTTGGGAGTTTGATGCATATTTTTGTGGTTGTGGTATGCGGATTTTTGACTTAGGATTGGTAGTTGTTGGCATGATATTCATATATATTTAGTGGTTTAGCTCATCATATGAAGGGGAGGAATAAGAAGTGTGTTATGCGAGTGGGTGACTTGGTTTTATGTTTATTTTTGCATATTATACATTCCAGCATCCTTAGAGGAGATTAGGAGTCCACATGTGCTTAAATCACATCACTTGGTTACTACGGAGTAGTGTCATATTAAGTGGAGATATAAGGAGGGAATTGGGTAGGTCACCTTGGAGATATAAGAAGTTAGACCAGAGTAGGTTAGAGATACTTGCTACACACTTGGAGTTTGGAGACGTAACCGTTAGTAGATGTTCCTGTGCTTACTGCAAACTTTTAAGCTTATTGGAGGGGTGAGCGACATTTTGTTTACTTGAGGACGAGCAAGGTTTAATTATGGGGAGATTTGATAGAGAGATTTCATTGAATGTAACTAACGGTTATTAGGATAGATTTATTGGTGTTTAGGAGCTTGGCGAGCGCATTTTCGGAATCCGACATGGAGAGTATACTATATGGATTTGAGGGAAGCTCAAGAGCATTTATGGTACTACTATGGAGCTCGAGCGATGAAGTACCAAGAGGAGATAGACGTGGATGAAGACCCGGGAATGCCGGACAACGCGTCATGAAACATGAACTGAAGAAAGGAAACACTGTAGAGATAACCGCGACCGTGGACGGAGCTACCACGGCCGCGAATAAAAACTTGGAGAAATTTTCTACAGAAGGCATAACCGTGACAGCGGGTGGAGCAACCGCGGCCGCGGGCGGCAGAGATTCAAAAACGGGTTGAGTTTCAGAAATTCTATGCGAGATCTTTTTGTTCCAACGAAATTATGAACTTTATTTCTTTTAATTCATTTATTTCTTAATTTCTTAAGACATATAAATACCCTTTAGGTTTTATTGGGAGACTCTCCTCCCACATTTTCCCATCTTGCCTCCAGTTTAGAGTTTTTCATTGTTCTTAGAGATTATGATGAACTAAGTCTTCCATTTTTCACTTTGAGGATTGAAGACTTGGATATTATTGCATTATGAGTTTCTAAACACTTATGTTCCATTTCAATTTAGGATTGTTTCATTATCTCTTGTGCTTGATTATATAATTGATTGATATTGATTTCATCTAGGTCACAAACTATGGTGATTGATATTGTTCATATTGCTAGGTTTAGATAATTCTATTTGGAAAATCTTCACCTTTGGTAGCAAATTCTATTAGCATGAACTATTTGTGATTGTTTATAGGATAGAGATTTTGAATTCATGTCGAGTATCAGTGATTTTCCAATGGTATTGCATGAACCTACTTATCTTTGATCTTAATGCTATTGTGTTATTGAATCTTGGGATTTACTTGGTTATAACTTACAATAAGGGTTTCTAGGACTATTTGGTCTAGTTGCTATCTTAGAACAAAGAGTAGGACAATCAATTGAATGTTTATAAGCATAAGTTATTAGGATTCGATGATAAATGTGTTTATCCAATGTGCTGATTTCTTATAAGTGAGCGTTTCCAATCATTATTCATTCAACCTAGCATTATTTTATTAGCATTATTATTCTAGTTACAATTACAATACAAAACTCCCCATTGGTTACATCGTTAGTTATATTGATAGAGATAAACTGTACTCATGCTCTTTGGGGATTAGACCCCTACTTCTCACATTACTAAGTGGATATTGAGTTGGGTTTCATTGATAAGCATAGCGACTTTAGCATCATCAAGTGTCAAATTAGGATTCTCTATAGTCCTTGCTCTCTCCTTCCTCGGAGACCAAGTTGCGTGGAATGTAATTCCCTGACTTGGTACAAGGTGTCACATTCAAAGTGAAGCCGGGAGTAATTCGATTAATCATAAAATTTTGCGGCACAACCGAAGAATGTCTTATCCAACACTTGAATGAGTACTTTGAGGTTTGTACGGTCACACAACCACATGGTGTGCCATTAGATCAAATGATGCTGGGCTGTTCTCTTTTTCAATTAAAGGGAGAGCAAAAGATTGGTACCACACCATTCCACTAGGAAGTGTTACCACCTGGGTAACACTGAAGAAGCTTTTTCTGGAAAAGTACTTTGAAGCGACTAAGTCAATAAAGTTAAGGAAAATGATCTAAAACATTGAGCAGAAGAAGAAGAAGATGCTCTACAACTACTTTGATCGATTGAAAAGGCATTTAAGCAGTTGCCGATTCCACAGATATGTGGGACTTGAGTTGATTCTCTACCATCACGATGGACTTCGAGAAGATTATTGACAGTTGATAAATTGGGCTTGTGGAGGAAACATCTTGATTAAGACTGATAGGGAAGCTATGAAATTCATTACACATTTGGCGGAGGATTGTAAGCAATTCAGCCTGGAAGAGTCTGAAGATGTGAGTCAAGTCAGGGAAGTTAAACAAGATCAAGTAGAGATTTTGAAGGAGGAAGTGCGCGGCCTTAAGATGGAATGCGATACATCACAACCAATCATGGGGTGGGAGAGCTACAATGTAAGTTTAAAAGGAATTCCACCTATACTTGGTATCGACCCTCTTAAGCCTCCTCAACTCAATAATCTATTGAGTGGTGTTTTGCAAACTCATCAACAAGGAAACCTTTTTTTGGGAGAGAGGCGAGATTTCCATATGAAACCAAAGAATTCGATGTGCAAATGGGAAATCTCGAAAAGATCATTGCAATGACTTATGACAAGTTGGGAAATATATGAGCATTGATTGGAGGCCATCTAATGGAGTGAATTTTGGAGTTAACGATGTCACTCTTCGAACCGGAAGAAATCTAGTAAGCAAAGATCTGATTGACCTAAATGAAGAAGAAGAGGAAGAAAAAGAAAGCAGATACATTAGCGCCCACGGAGATTCCACAAATGAACCGGAGAAAAATAGAATGTCTATCTGCTCCCGCTGACCACTCTTCAGCGCCCGCCAAAATGACCTTAGAGGCGATCGCGAGATTCCTAATGACGGATGCTTAAAACATGAAGAAAATAACAGATCACTCGTCGACGCTCGCCGACCATCTGTTGGCTGCCTCCTAATTGTTGAACCAGAAATGCTGAGTTACTGAGACCAAATCGGCGATCACAGATCATCTATTGGCGCCCGCCGATGTCCAGAAACAAACCAAGAAGAAAAAAGGAAAAAAAATAAGGAGGATGAGATCGATAAGTACAAACCCGTGGCCCTATTTTCATCAGCTCTTAATCGTACTTGTCCATTGAAGCACAAGAAAGATATCTTCAAGACATTCGGAAATGATGAAGCCAACATCCCTCTTTTCGACCTTACCAAAGCGGTGTTTTGCTATTCCTAGTTCCTAGAGAAAATGTGCTCCAACCGAATGATAAGAGAGGATAATAGCAAGAATAGAGTGAAGGTGAACGAGCAAGTCTCAGCAGCATCCCAAAGTCGTATCCCGAAAAAGTGTGGCGATCCAGGTATGTTCACTATCCTCAGCTCTGTAGGAGGATCTAAAATAGGGAATCCCATGCTTGACTCATGTGCGTCTGTAATTGTTATGTCTTCTTCCTTTTATGAGACCCTAAAACTAGGACACTTAGTTTATTCACATATTTCCATTCAGTTAGCTGATCGTTTTTGTGTGAAGCCACTAGGGGTAGTTGAACAGGTCAAAGAAACATAAGTGAATTTGTCTTTCCAGTTGACTTCTACGTGTTGAATATGGAGCATGATAAATGTTCAGTCCCTATTCTTTTAGGTAGACCAATCCTAAAAATTGCATGCTCTATGATTAATGTTGTCACTGTTTCCTTTATGCTAGGAATAGATGTAAAAACATTTCACATATATATTTATGAGGCTATGAATCATCCAACAGAGGAGATATTCGGTTATGCACTAGACATGGTAGATCCTATAGTTCAGGACACTTTTGATGATGATAGACTAGTTGAGTCACAATCTCTTCCTAAAGATTCTACTCTAGTTTTTTCTCTATCATGTCATGAGGAAGAGATGGTCTATGAGGTTGGTAACAAGTATCAACCCCTTATAACTTAAATGGTAAGAATGTGATGCCACTGACCTTTCCAAGCAAGATGTTTTTGCCATCATTTGTGCAGGCTCTAGTGGTTGAACTAAAAACCCTCCCAAATCATCTTAAAATGTGTTCTTGGGTTAGAATTAAACTCTACCAATCATTATTTCATGAAAGCTCACCAAAGACCAAAGAGGAAAGGTTATTCAATGTGCTAAAAGAGCACAAGTCCTCTATAGGATGGACAATTGTGGATATCAATGGAATTACCCCTACTACTTGTACTTACCGCATTCTACTAAAAGGTGAGGAAAAACCAATTAGGAAGACTCAAAGGCGCCTTAATCCAGACATGATGGAGGTGGTAAAGAAGGAGGTACTCCAACTCCTGCAATCCGGATTGATCTACCCTATCTCCTATAGTAAGTGGGTCAGTCTTACACGGGTAGTACTTAAGAAGGAAGGAATCCAAATAGTGGAAAATCCTAATGGCGATAAAGTCTCTACTCGATCTCTCACCATATATTGAGTATTCATAGATTACAGTAAGCTCAATGTGGTAAAAAAAAAGGATCAGTCCCCCCTTCCATTCATTTACCAAATGCTAGAGAGACTAGTAGGGAATGCATATTATTGTTTCCTATATAAGTATTCCGACTATTCCCAAATAGACATTGCATCCGAGGATCAAGGCAAGACAACTTTCATATGTCCATTCAATACTTTTTCCTATTGTCGTATGCCATGTAGGTTACTCAACGCCCTATGTACGTTCCAACAGTGTATGGTAAGCATCTTCTCGAAGCATATAGTGAATTTTATGGAGATTTTCATGGATTATTTCTCCGTGCAAGGAGATGATTCTGACTCATGTCTCGATCACCTATCTTATGTTCTTACGAGGTGCTTAGAAACAAACTTTGCTTGAACTTGGAAAAATGTCGTTTCATGGTTGATAAAGGAATTGTGTTAGTACACATTGTTTCTTCTAAGGGAATTGAGGTTGATAAGGAAAAGATCAATGTAATTCGAACCTTACCTTATCCTACTAATGTCCGAGAAGTGTGTTCCTTTCTAGACCATGCAAGATTCTACTGTATGTTTATTAAGGACTTTTCAAAAATCTCATAACCCTTCTATGAGTTATTAGAAAAGGACATTGGATTCGATTTCAACGATGCATGTAAGGTTTTCCTTGATGTTTGAAGGAACGCCTTACAAGTGCACCTATTATCCAAGCTCCTGATTGGTCATAACCCTTTGAGTTCATGTGTGATGCTATTGATTACATAGTATAGCCAGTCCTGGGCTACAAGGAGGCACGCTCCTCCCATGTCATTCAGTATAACTCTACTACACCAAATGATGCCGAATGAAATTACACTTTGATGGAGAAGGAGTTATTAGTTGTTGTCTTTACACTAGAAAGGCTTTGCCAATTCCTTATAGGTACTAAGGTGATAATCTAAACCGACCATGCAATCCTCCCTTACTTAATGGAGAAGAAGAACGCAAAACCTATATTGACTTGGTGGATTCTCCTCTTAAGTGAATTTAATGTTTAGATCAAGGAAAAGAAAGGTGATGAAAATATTGTAGATGACCACCTTAGTAGACTTGTCCATTACGAGAATGCCCTGTAGACAAAGATCCACACTACATTTCCCGATGAGTATATCTTGCATATGCAGCATATCAAGCCATGGTATGCTGATTTGGTGAACTATCTCACCACGTGTGACTTCCCCCAAATATTCAATATGGATGCAAAAGAAAGATTTCATAGCCAAGCAAAGCAATTTTGTGTAGGGTGACCCCTATTTATGGAATGTTGGTGCTGAACAAGTTGTTCGATGGTGCGTTAGAGAGAACGAGGTGTCGTATATACTTGGATTTTGCCACAACGGTGCTTTTTGAGGTCACTTTGGACCTAACCGCACAACTAGAGAAGTCCTGGAAGCTGGATTTTGGTGGGCGGCCTGCTTTAGCGATGCAACTTGTTTTTGCAAAACATGCAACAAATGCTGAAGGGTGTGGAACATGAACCATCGACATCAGATGCAATAATAACCATGATATATTGTGAGATTTTTTATGTTTGGGGCATTTTACATGGGTCCTTCCCATAATTATGGGGACAATGTTTACATCTTGCTAGCAGTGGACTAAGTGTCCAAGTGTGTTGAAGCTAAGCCCACACATTTTGATGATGCCTAAGTAGTAGCACATTTCTCCAAATCCCGCATATTTCTGGATTTTGGATTCCAAAGGAAATAGTTAGTGATAGGGGGATACAATTTTTCAATGGAAGATAGTTACACTTTTGAAGAGGTGCCAAGTTACGCAGTGTATCTCTACGACATATCATCCCCAAATGAATGGCATGGCAAAGGTGTCAAATAGAGAGATTAAGGCCATTCTAGACAAGACAGTTTCATCCTACATGAAAGATAGGAGCCATAAATTATATGATTCTCTTTGGGCATATAGGACGGCTTTCAAAAACTCTATCGGCATGTCACCATATCAGTTGGTGTTTGGAATGGCTTGTCATTTACCGGTAGAGCTTGAGCATATACCTTACTATGCTCTCCGGATGTGTAATATGAATCTTGATGAAGCTGGGGAGTATAGGAAGATCCAACTGAGTGAATTAGATGAAGTAGGCGTGATAGGAGTTTATTATATGGTGTTAACTAGCGACTATTAGCTTAGGTTTAGTGGTGTTTATGTTCTTAACGAGTGGTATTCCCGGAATCCGGTTTGGTGTTCATTTATGGATTTGCGGGATGCTCGTAAGCGGTATTTTGTGGTTTGATCATGGAGATCCCAGTTGTTCTCACTTTTAGTGCATTCGGTATGGAACTAGAGGATGTATACCACGCCTACACCCAAGGTGAAGCCGAGAGGCGAAACCGAGCTGCCTCGACGCTTGTAGAACACCGAAGACCAGTTCAGGAGTTGATGTCACGACCGAGAGAACGTGTTGCAACCGAGATCCATCCTTAGAGAAGAAGTCACGACCGAGACATACATGTCGCGACCGAGACTTTGCCTCAGTTTGCACGTCACGACCGAGACGCCCTGATCGCGATCGCGACCTTCCACCGACCTGGGAACTGAGGCAATATCGTGATCGCGACTCTCCTGTCACGATCGCGACGCGGAGATGAACGACCCAATATTGAAGATTTTATCCCAGATTTTGAAGAGTTTTTGCAGATCATTTTAGTTATTTTGATTATTAATATTTCCCTTTTACTATATACTATATAAGCCTTTAGAAATTAGGTTAGAAAGACATTTGATTTTTTTTCCAACTTCATCCTTAGAAATTCAACAGCCAAGAAGAAAGCTTCCACTTTTGTTCCACTTTCATCATCCTCCCTGGTATGTTTTCATCCATATTATTCATTGCTTTTGAATGGCTATGTCTGGCTAAGATCATCATAGTTCACTCTTAGATTGATGCCATTATTCTAGGAAATATTTGTGAGAATTCTAATGTTTATTACTATGTTTAATTTCAGGATTGTTTTATGATCTCTTGACCTTTATTGATTATTGATTGATCTTGATTTTATCTAGGTTGCAAACTAGGTTGATTATTATCCATCATATTGCAAGGCTTGATAATTCGATTTGAAAAGTCTTGTCCTTTAGGTAGTGAGCAGAATTTGCATAGACTATTTGGGAGTGCTTATTGTGTAGAGATTATAAACCTTTGTCGAGTATCGGTGATTTGCCAAAGGTATTGCATAGGCCTACTTATCTTTGATCTTTATGCTATTGTGCTTTTCAACCTTGGGATTTCATTGGTTATTGCTTACAATAAGGGTTTCTAGGACTATTTGGACTAGTTGCTATTTACGAACAAAGAGTAGGACAACCGTATTAGATAATTAAGAATATAGGTTAATAGAATTCGATGATCAACATTCCAATTGAATAATACGCTGATGCTAAAGGAGTGAGCTTTCCATCATAATTGTTTACAACTCAACGTTATTGCTTTATAAATGTTAATTCTTAGGATTACAATAAAGAAACTCCATCGTTACTACTTGGTAGGACCATTAGAAATAAACTATCGTTCTGGCTCTCTTGGGATTCGACCCTGCTTACCGCTTTACTAGTGGATTTGTTAAGTTGGGTATCTTTGATAGGCACAACGACCATTAGTCGCCCATCAAATTTTGGCGCCGTTGTTGGGGAACCAACCGTTATAGTTTTTTTTTGTGTTACTACTTTGGTGTGGACCTATCTTACGGTCCACATTCATGCCACTAATTCAAATTTGCTAGATTTCATTCTAGAGATAGAGCGGACGCACCTACGAAACCTGCGACAATCTCTACAAAATCTTGTGATCGAATCTATGGCTGCAAGAACATTGCGAGAACTTACGGACCCAGATCTGACGCAACAACACTTATGACTGACGCTGCGTGCCCTGAATGTCGGCGTTACGTTAGAACTAAAGACTGATTTTATCAACCTGCTACTGAAATTCCATGGCCTGGTTGGGGAAGACCCGATTATGCATCTTGGTGAGTTCCATGACATCTGCAGCTGTAGTAAGCCGAGTAACGTCACGACGAGCAGATTAAGATGAGAGCCTTTGGTCTTACATTGAAGGACAGCGCGCGTCAATGGTATTATTTGCTACCCACCGGAAGTATCGACACTTGGGAGAAACTACACAAAGCCATCCTTAGTATGCATTTCCCATCCAATAAGGTCGTTGCGCTAAAAAGGGCGATTGCTATGGTGGAACAACATGACGACGAGTCACTGTATGACTACGTGGAAAGATTCGCGAGATTGTGTGCTAGCTGCCCATTCCATTGGTTTGAGGAGAAAGATTTGGTGACCCATGTTTACAATGGGTTACTTGATAATGAGAGGAGGTTAGTAGACGTTGTGTGTAATGGGAGTGTGCTGAATTTGACTCCCGCCAAAACCAGAGCCCGGTTAAACGAAATTAGTGAAGGGACGAGAAGTTTCGGTGGAACGGATGCAAGGAAAGGAGCTAATGCTGTGAGCTCCGGAGAGCCTGGATGGAAGAGCGAGATTGTTGAATTAAAGAGTATGATCAAGAACATCACCATCGAAAATAAGAAACCTGCGATAGTATGCGGTATTTGTGCGGACGAGAGCCATCCTACCGATATGTGCCCGCAAGTCCAGGACCAGATCATTGCTGAAGTGCGTGATGTAGGAGGTTTTTGACCTCCTAGACCCCGGTATGATAAGAACAACAACAACTAAAATCAGCGAGAAAACAACAACTACAATCCGAGAGGTAATGATCATCCTGGTTTTAGATGGAGCGACCCAGCTGGGGGCAGAACAAACAATATCAATACAACAACCAATATCGTGCTCCATATCAACCAAAACCACAAGAGTCATCTATGGAGGAAATGCTCAAGTATTTGACCAAATAGTTCACCACACATGTTCAAACAACCGAATCGAGCATAAGAAGTCTAGAGAAACAAGCCGCACAGATAGCGGAGGCAGTTAATAATTTGCAACAATAGATCTCGGGAAAGTTACCATCAAAAACTATAGCAGCTCCGAGAGAAAATGTGAGTGCCATCATGATACGAGGTGGACAAGCTTCCAATGAAAATGTAGAAGAAGAGATGCTACGAAAGGAGGCTAATCATCTGTCACGACCTCGACAACAATGTCGCGATCGAGATTCGACCACAGAGAATGTTCCTGAGCTAATGTCACGACCGAGACAAGAAGGTCGCGATCAAGATTTAGCCCCAGTAGAGATGTCACGATCGCGACAAGCATATCACGACCGAGATGACGGTACTCTAGTTTCGGAAAAAGTTATCGAAAAAAATCACGAACGTGACACAATGTCACGATCGCGAATTATCCCCAGTTTACCCCATCACGATCGTGACCAACCACCTCTACTACGACCAATTGCTGATGTCCGTGACGACAAGGAGATCTCTGAAACGCTCAGTAAGTGTAAGGTGAACATCCCTCTGCTCAAACTCATCAAAAGTGTTCCTCCTTATGCTAAGCTTTTAAAGGAGCTCTGCACTAAGAAGAGAAGCCAGAAGCTGCTAGGAAAGCAGAAGGTCCAGGTCAGCGAAAGAGTTTCTGCGGCCATTCAACAAAAGATAGCTACCAAGAGCTCAGATCAAGGGACGGTGAGTATCCCCTAAACTATAGGTAAAACTAAAATTGATAGTGCCATGCTAGATTTAGGTGCTTCTATTAATGTTTTGCCTTAATCGTTATACAAATCATTAGAATTAGGACCTATGAGTGAAACAGGGTTTGTGCTTCAGCTAGACGACAGGTCTACGGTTTACCCGAAAGAGTTAGTCGAAGATGTGTTGGTTATGGTAGAGGACCTTATATTTCCTGCAGATTTTTATGTGCTAGATGTCGATCATGATACGCATGTTGCACTTTTCCTTCTAGGTTGACCTTTCATGCGGACATCCAAAACAAAATCAGATCTAGATACTGGGGCGCTTACACTCGAGTTGGAAAGGGATGTTGTCAATTTTAACATATATGAAACTACGACACAATCCCTGGATGATGGCTCGGTATTTTGTATTAATGACGTTATTAAACCTCCCGAACTAGGCTCGAGTGTTTTTTGGGCAAGTAGCCCCACCTCTCTAACCACATAAGGAAAGAAACTTGCTAAAGGTGTTGTGCAGGATACGAAGAAAGCAAATACAAAGAACCAAGCTAAGTCTAAGTGTGGGGAATGTAAGGAGAAAGAGAAACCCAAGCAAAAATGGGTGGTTAAGGAAGAGAATGGTCTAAGGTTCAAACCTTTCCATCCGTGGTTCAAGAAGCTGTTGCTCGACGATGCGATCCGGAAGGGATCAAGTGAATAGGGTTAAATCATACTACGTCGTGGCGCGACGTTAACTAAGGCGCTGATCGGGATGCAACCCGAGGGAGTATTGTTAATAGTTATCCCACCAAAAATCTGCGGAGCTAGCAGGTATGAATCCATTGGAGAAGTAAAACCGACACAAACCACCCGAACTCACCCAGGTCGCGGTCGTGACCCACGCATCACGATCGAGAGTTTGTCCCAGTAGAGATGTCACGATCACAACCTACACATCACGACTGTGATACAACACCAGTCTTTGCACAATTCGGACGACGACGACGATTGTTGATCGGTGTGTTTTCTTCCTCTTCCCTTTTTAGGTGTCCTCTATTGTTGCATTGAGGACAATGTGTAATTTTCGCTGATGTTTTGCTATTCTGCTGTTGTACCGGATATTTCTTGAACTCTTGCATCGTTTTGTTTTAAGGAAAAATCAAAAAAACCGTGGAGAGTAAAAAGTGATTGGATCGAAGAGGGGGGCTCCAACAAAATAAAATATAAAAAAAATTAATAATAACAATAAAGATATAAAGAAGAATAAAAGCCAGAAAAGTAAAAATGGATAAAAAGGAAAAGGTGGGTGCTTGAAAATGAAAATAAAGAAAAGAAAAGAAGATAGTTCCTACCACTTAGAATTTTGGTGAAAACCCGAAAGGGCGCCGGGATTACATTGTTTGTGATTATTCTATTGATTGCATCTTTTATTGGTGTCGGAGACATAAGAAGGGAGCTGAAGGATTGTCTCGGGTTTTAGGATTCATGAAAGAGGTATAAGAAGTTAGTATTTGGCCTATTATCTCTTTGTTTATGAGCTTATTGATATCCATACTTTGCATGCTCACCATTTCACTTAATTTGTTACACATTATTGGCGGCTGTGTTAGATTGTAGGATTAGATTTCTATCTCTTTGAGTTTGATGCATATTGTTGTGGTTGTGCTATGCAGATTTTTGGATTTGGATTGGTGGTTGTGATGTATGGTTTGATTATATTGACTAGTGGTTTAGGACATTACTTGAAGAGGAGGAATAAGAAGTGTATAAGCAAGTGGGAGACTCGGTTTTATCTTCATTATCATATTGTTTATGTACCCTTACCCTTAGAGGAGATTAGGAGTCCACATGTGCTTTATTGTGCACCACTTGGTTCGATTTTGCTATTGTTATGAAGTGGTGACATATGAAGTGGAGAAGTAAGGAGGGTTTTGGGTAGGTCATCTCGGAGACATAAGAATATAGATCGGAGTTAGGTTAGTGCTTGTTTACACTTGGAGTTTTAAGTATAGTCGCTAGCAGGATGTCTCTACACTTATTGTAGACATTTGTGCTTTTAGGAGGAGTGAGTTTTATTTTGCTTACACGAGGACGAGCAAGGTTCAATTGTGGGGAAGTTTGATAGGAGTTTATTATATGGTGTTAACTAGCGGCTATTAGCTTAGGATTAGTGGCGTTTAGGTTCTTAACGAGTGGTATTCCCGGAATCCTGTTTGGTGTTCATTAATGGGTTTGCGGAATGCTCGTAAGCGGTATTTTGTGGTTTGATCATGAAGATCCCGGTTGTGCTCACTTTTAGTGCATTTGGGATGGAGCTAGAGGAAGTATACCATGGCTACACCCAAGGAGAAACCGAGAGGCAAAGCCGAGCTGCCTCGAACCTTGTAGATGACCGAAGACCAGATCAGGAGTGGATGTCACGACCGAGAGAAGGTGTCGCGACCAAGATCCATCCTCAGAGAAGATGTCACGACCGAGACATACATGTCGCGATCGAGACTTAGCCTCGTTTTTCATGTCACGACCGAGACTCCCAGATCGCGATTGCGACCTTCCACTGACCTGGGAACTGAGGCAATATCGCGATCGCGACCCTCCTGTCACGATCGCGACGCGGAGACGCATGACCCAATATTGAAGATTTTATCCGAGATTTTGAAGAGTTTTTGCAGATATTCTTAGTTATTTTGATTATTAATATTTCCCTTTTACTAGATACTATATAAGCCTTTATAAATTAGGTTAGAAAGACCTTTGATTTTTTTTCCAACTTCATCCTTAGAAATTCAGCAGCCATGAAGAAAGCTTCCTCCTTTGTTCCACTTTCACCATCCTCCCTGGTTTTTTCATCCATATTATTCATTGCTTTCGAATGGCTATGTCTGGCTAAGATCATCGTATTTCACTCTTAGGTTGAAGCCATTATTCTAGGAAAAGTTTGTGAGAATTCTAATGTTTATGTTCTAAGTTTAATTTCAGGATTGTTTTATGAACTCTTGTGCTTTATTGATTATTGATTGATCTTAATTTTATGTAGGTTGCAAAATAGGTTGATTATTATCCATCATATTGCTAGGTTTGATAATTCGATTTGAAAAGTCTTGTGTTTTAGGTAGCGAGCAGAATTTGCATAGACTATTTGCGAGTGCTTATTGTGTAGAGATTATAAACCTGTGTCGAGTATCGGTGATTTGCCAATGGTATTGCATAGGCCTACTCATTTTTATATTTATGTTGTTGTGCTTTTGAACCATGGGATTTCCTTGGTTATTGCTTACAATAAGGGTTTTTAGGACTATTTGGACTAGTTGCTGTTTACGAACAAATAGTAGGACAAACGGATAAGATAAGTAAGAATATAGGTTAATAGAATTCGATGATCAACATCCAAATTGAATAATCGCTGATTCTAAAGGAGTGAGCTTTCCATCATAATTGTTTACAACCTAACGTTATTGCTTTATAATTGTTAGTTCTTAGGATTACAATAAAAAAACCATTGTTACTACTTGGTAGCACCATTAGAAATAAACTATCGTTATGGCTCTCTTGGGATCGACCCCTTCTTACCGCTTTACTAGTGGATTTGTTAAGTTGGGTATGTTTGATAGGCACAATGACCATTAGTCGCCCATCAAGGCGCGAAGCCTATAATAACATCTTTTACTACAAAGAGAAAACTAAAGATTGGCATGATAGGAACATCTTGAGGAAGATTTTCAAACCAATGGACAAGGTCCTATTATTCTCTTCTCGGCTCAATTTGTTACCATGGTGGCTAAGATCGCAATGGACGGGTGATAGAGAGATTCCATGCGGTGTAACTAACGGTTATTAGCTTAGATTAAGTGGTGTGTAGAAGCTTGTCGAGTGCATTTATCGGATTTTGGCTGGGAGACTACATTATATGGATTTACGGGAATCTCGAGAGCATTTTGTGCACAACCATGGAGATTCCATTTGTATCCATCATTGGTGTATTCGGGATGGAGCTAGAGCGAAGAAGTGCCAAGAAAAAGTGCTGAGATATTGAGCTGAGTTCAGATGGCTCGTTCTCCCTTATCCGATGTCCGATTGAGGTGAATCCAATTCTAAGAGTTAGATACTGAAGTCTAATTTAAGACCTCAACGATAAGCGCAATTTGACCTGTGAGTCAAACGTTATGGCAATCCTACGAACGTCACTTTTCTGCAGAATCTAGCCGCGACCATGGGTGAAGAAACCGCGAACGCGGGCTTACAGAAGATATAACTGCGACCGCGGGTGGACAGTCATGACCGCAGGCGGAAGAAAGTTATGAAGACGGATTTTTTGGAGTTTTCCTTCCGGTATTGCTTTTCCAAAGATGTTCTAAACATTATTTCCATATTTTAATTTCTTTTATTCCTTATTTCCTAAGACATATAAATAGTTGTTAGGTTTTAGTTCGAGAGGATCTTACTTTCTTTTCTAGCCTCCTCCATTAGATTTTTTTATTGTTCTTAAGATGATAAACTAAATTCACCATTGTTTGAAAAAAGTCTAATCCTTGTATAACAATCACTATCTACATGAACTATTTGTTAGTGTCTATGGTGTAGAGATTCTGAATTAATGTCGAGTATCAGTGATTTGCCAATTGTATTGCATGAACCTACTTATCGTTGATCTTAATGCTATTTTGTTATTGAATCTTGGGATTTCGTTGGATATAACTTACAATAAGGGTCTCTAGGACTATTGGGACTAGTTGCTATCTTAGAACAAAGAGTAGGACAAACTATCAATTCTATCTATAGGAAACATGTTATTAGGAGACTATGATCCATAAACCATGTCTATTATGTTGATTTTTGCGAGTAAACTTCACTCTTAATTAAATAGAAAAATCCAGTTGCATGTTAGAAGATTGTTACAATCAATTGAGCAACCAAACCCCCCATGTTTTGTGTTACTTACAATCATATTAGTAGTAATAATCGCACTAGCCTCCTTTGGGATATGATCCCAGCATTCCGCTATACTTTAGTAGAGACTGGATAATTTAACTTGGCAGGCATAACGACCTCCGCCTCGTCAAATTTGGCGCCGTTAGTGTGGACTTATCTTATGGTCACACCCGTGCTACTAAGCAGTTTACTTGTTGAGGTTACAAGAGATATGGAAGGAGAATGGAACACAATGGCTACAGATCTGGCTGAAATAAAGGAGTTGGTTGTTGAGCTTCAAAAGAATGAAGTTTTTGAGGTTAATGGTGGATATGGGACTCCACGCCCTTGGTTCAATCAACAATGGTATGACTACTATCCGAGGTACAATGATATTCCCCATCTTGTGATACAACAATGGTGGTGGCCTCACGATCCTCTACCTAGTTCTGGACCATCAATTGAAGAGTCGTTGAACGCTCTGACAAGGCAATTTACAACTCATGACCAGACTGCAAAAGAGAGAACCAAACACATGGAAGCATAGCTTGAGCAACAACAGTGGGGTGGTCTCATGATCCTAAACCTAGTTTTGAACCATCAACTGAAGAGTTGTTAAACGCTCTGACAAGGCATTTTACAACTCCTGACCAGTCTGCAGAAGAGAACCAAGTAAATGGAAGCACATGTTGAGCGAATGGTGCAAGTAGTATCAACTCCGGCACAAAATCAATCTGAGGCACTGCAGGCTCAGAGCACAATAAACCTGAGCTTTATGAACAACACTACTATGACATTAAATAGTTACCAAATCTCGTATAAGATTCCAAGTGATGAAGAAGAAGTTGAGGCTGAAGAACCAGCAGACGTGCGCGCGCCCACCCAAGTTGCCTTTGACAATTCCTTCCCCTTGTTGTTGAACGTCGATGAGGACGATCCAGGCCCGACACTTGATGATGAAGGAGAGATAGTTTATCCGAGTGGTGATCTCGAGCTGAGCCAAGACATCTACGTGCGTCCACACCTTCCCATTCTCGGAACGCTGGAATCTCAAGCACCATTGCCTCATTTTTATAAACGCTTGAAAGGTCCAAACATGTTAAAGAGGAAAAAGAAGCTAAAGGTCCAACATAAGGTATCACATTAAGGGCACTTCTAGGTGAAGAAGAAGGGTTGGTACGATAAGAGGGTAAGAAAAATACGAGTCATCAAATCTTATTATGTGAGGAAGAAGAGAAGATTCCTTGATGAGATGGCCTTTGAGGGGCCTAGTGCTGGATAGCCAAGAGCAAGAATTCGAGCCAATGACTTTAAACAAAGGCGCTGCGCGGTAGGCAACTCGCGGTGTGTGGTACGTTGTCTTTTCCTTTTCCCCGTTATTATTGGTCCTCTTTTGCTGCATTGAGGACAATGATCGATTCAAGTATGGGGAGGATAATTGGTGTATATTTTATATTTTTGTACTGGGATTTCGTATTAGGTTTTATAAAAAAATAGAAATAATAAAAAAATTGAAAATTGAACTTGAGAGATATGAGATGTTGATGACCCGAAAGGGCAGCCTAGGTAAAATCCGGGTAGTCCATGCGGCTCTATGCCAGGAAATATTTGTACTTGAGAGATATGTGATGTTGATGAGCCTTGAAAACAATAGAGAGTGTCCGGTGAACACCCGAAAGGGCACCAGAGCAAGAATTGGAGTGTAAAAGAAATGAGTGTCCTAGGATGGTTACTTCTACTACATTATTTTGATGTCATTGGAGACATATGAAGGGTGTTTGAAGGATTGTCTCAAGGTTTAGGGTTCACCTTGGAGGGATGAGGAGTTAGTTTACCATTCTTCTTTTCTTTTCATCACTTTTGAGCTATATTGCATAATCATGTTGCATGATCATCATTCCTATTGATATTTTTTGTTTCATTTTCATGGTGGTTGTATTAGACCAGGACTTGATTCTTATCTAGGAGTTTGATGCATATTGTTGTGGTTGTGCTATGCGGATTTTTGACTTATGATTGGTGGTTTTTTGCATGATGTTCATATCTATTTAGTGGTTTATGTCATCAATTTTAAGAGGAGGAATAAGAAGTGTGTTAAGTGAGTTGGTGACTCGATTTTATATTTATTTTTGCCCATTATACTTTCCCCCAACCTTAGAGGAGATTAGAAGTCCAATTGTGCTTTAAGCACATCACCTGGTTACTACAGAGTGGTGTCATATGAAGTGGAGATATATTCAGGGAATTGGGTAGGTCACCTTGGAGAGATAAGGAGCATAGACCGGAGTAGGTTAGTGATACTCGTTACACAATTGGAGTTTGGAGATATAACCATTATTAGATTTTCCCGTGTTTATTGTAGACCTTTGGGCTTATTGGAGGGGTGGGGGTAATTTTTCTTACGCGATGACGAGCAAGGTTTAAGTATGGGGAGATTTGATATAGAGATTCCATACGGTGTAACTAATGTTTATTAGCTTAGATTTAGTAGTGTTTAGGAGCTTGTCGAGTGCATTTACCGGAATCCATCTTGGAGAGTACATAATATCGATTTGCGGGAAGCTCGAGAGAGTTTTGTGGTACAACCATGGAGATTCCATTTGTATCCATCATTGGTGTATTCGGGATGGAGCTACAGCGAAGAAGTGCCAAGAAAAAGTGCTGAGATGTTGATATGAGTTCAGATGGCTCGTTCTCCCTGATCCGATGTCCGATTGAGGTGACTCCAATTCGGCGAGTTAGATACTGAAGTCTAATTGAAGACCTTAAATTATGAACGCCATCGGAGTTGTGAGTCAAAATATATGGCGATTATACGGACGTCACTTTTCTGCAAAAGCTAGCCGCGGACGCGGGTGAAGAACCCGTGCACGCGGGCTTACAGAAGACATAACCGCGACCATGGGTGGACAGCCATGACACCGGGAGGCATACAGTTATCAAGTTAGAACTTTTGGAGTTTTCCTTCCGGGATTGCTTTTCCAAAGATCTTACAAACATTATTTCCCTATTTTTTTGCTTTTATTCATCATTTCCTAAGACATATAACTAGTTATTAGGTTTTAGTTGGAGAGGATCTTACTTTCTCTTCTAGACTCCTCACTTAAAGTTTTTTTATTCTTCTTTAGATGATGAACTAAATTCACCATTGTTTACTCAAAGCTTGAAGCTTTCAGGCTTGGTCATGGTGACTTTCTAAACTCATGTTTTTCTTATGGAATTGAAATAATAGTTTTTTTATCTCTTGTGCTTAATTGCTTATTGTGTGATGTTAGTTTAATCTAGGTCATGAACTAGGTTGATCCCTCATGCATATTGCTAGATTAAATGATTCTCTTAGTAAAAGTCTAATCTTTGTGTAGCAATCACTATCGACATGAACTATTTGTGAGTGTTTATGGTATAGAGATTCTGAATTCATGTCGAGCATCGGTGATTTTCCAATGGTATTGCATGAACCTACTTATCTTTGATCTTAATGCTATTGTGTTATTTAATCTTGGGATTTCCTTGGTTATAACTTATAATAAGTGTCTCTAGGACTATATGGACTAGTTGCTATTTTATAACAAAGAGTAGGACAAACTATCATTTCTATCTATAGGAAACATGTTATTAGGAGACTATGATCCATGAACCATGTCTATTATACTGATTGGTGCAACTAAACTTCTCTCTTAATTGAATACAAAAACCTAGTTGCATGTTAGAAGATTGTTACAATGAATTGAACAATCAAACCCCTCCTGTTTTGTGTTACTTACAATCATATTAGTAGTAATAATCGCACTAGCCTCCTTTGGGATACGACCCCTGCTTTTCGCTATACTTTAGTAGAAATTGGGCAATTTAACTTGGCAGACATAATGACCTTGGCCTTGTCAACGGGACCATATACCGTTTCCAAGGTCTATCCTCATGGTGCTATTGACCTATATGACGATGCAACCCATACTTATTTCAATGTTAACAGGCAACAAGTGAAGAAATAGAATAACGTCGAGCCATGACGCTAAACAAAGCGCTTCTCGGGAGGAAACCTGACACAAATAATATTGTTCTTCTCATTTTTGTAGTTAGATAGAGTAGGTTTACTTTTACCACTTTTTGTTGAAATTCTTGAGCTAAAAGTCTCGTAGGGTGTGAAGCAGCATGCTTAACGGTGTCCGCCAATAGCTTTTGGCACCCGCCGATGTGTGTTCGGTTTCCACTTCAAAAATCGAACTCTTAGGAGCGACTACTATTCATATTTGCGACCGTCTCCCAAACTTCTGGTGTTTTTGTGTTTTTAGAGGTATTCTTTGGTGTCCACCATCCTCTTTGGAACACCAATGGTATAATTTCTAATCTCTTGAACTTCTTTTTGAAAACCGAGTGACAATGTGAGGTTTTGTGAGGAAATTTTCACAATAAATTTAGAGTAGAAGAACTGAGTGTTATGAAAAGAGAGAAAACATGAGCATTTTTGTGAGCTACAAGAATCGAGTTAATGATACCATAAAAGAAAGAGAGTCTAGGGTGAAAATTGAAAGGGAATCCCCCTCGAAGTAAAAAATAGAGTATAGAGATGTGAGCTTTAGTGATTGTGAGGTTTTCATCACCGATTACCATCTTTAAGGCCGGATGGTCCCCTTAGTTGTTCAACACTACTCAAGGAAAACCGTTGATCATTCCATGACTTTTCTGGTGATCCATTTATCCATCACCATCACCCATGTGTTTGTAGACATTCTATCTAGCTGGGGGCATCTCTTCTCCGACAATCACTTGCAACCACATGCCCAATTTTAACAAACATGAATTAAAGATGACGTGGAGCGTTCCTAAGTCCTTTTCTATGAGAGTTCTACCATTCTTCTGGGGGATTTCATTTATTTCACATATACATTGAGGACAATGTATATTTTAAGTGTGGGGATGGAGGGAAAGACTTGCCTATCATTTTTTTTAAAATTAAAAGAGCATAAATATTTAAAAAGATAAAATAAAATCATGGGATGGGTTGATAATCCGAAAGGACGGCTCAGGCAATAAGCAAGTATTCTGGAATGTAATAAGCGGCAAAAACAAGATTCAAAGTGATTGTGAAGATTTGTGAGGACATTTATGATAAGTTTAGTTGAAAACCCGAAAGGATGCCTACACAAGAATTGGAGTGAAATGAATCTGAGTATTTTAGGACGTTCAATTCTTACATGGTGTGGAGATATAAGTGTACAAAATATAGGAGTGTTTGCAGGTAGGTTCTCACTGAGAGCGATAAGGTGTAGTATCCATGCGCTTTCTTTTATTTTAAGCTTTTAAAAGGTGGTTAGTTTAGTTCCACTCTTTTTTTTGTCGTTGAGGAACTTGTCTCATATACATGGTGTTGTTGAAGTGTTGGGAAGGAGAGATTCGTAAGTATTATGGTGTCTTGGTGTATTTTGATGATGATGTTTTGGGTAGTCCAGATTAGATTTTTCTCCTTATGGTGTTTGGTGCATACTATTGTGGTTAAGTTATGCAAATTTTCCTAGGAATCAGTGGTTGATTATTATAAGGTTTGATGTCTAGAGGTAATGATAGCAGTGTGCCTTACATGAATTGAGGTTGATTAGTGGAGTTAGGTAGTAAGGAGTATAAGGTGTTCTTATCCTTTACGATGGACCAAAAATGGGATTTTGGTATAGGCTATTTGGAGTTATGTGGTATTTCTATTCCACTCGGGACGAGTAGAAGTTGAAGTGTAGGGATGTTTGAACGACACGGCTACCACACATCTAAAGTGAAAGACTTAGACGTCAATCCGGAAAGGTACGAGCAACATTAGTGCATATTCGGATACATCGATGATTCTACATCGAATGTGAAATATTAAGTTATATAGTGTGATTAGAAGACTTTAGAGGATTTGTAGATTTCAAGTGAAAATCAAGACCGAAGCCTAAGACGAAGTATGAAGACTGTGTCATGGATGCTAGTTGTAGAACACTTTATTGGGTGCAAATGTATTTTTCTATCCGCTCCGATGTCCAAATAATGTGATAATAAGATGTAGAGGTAGATCCTGATGTCTAGGTCCTACCATCAGCATAAACGGAGTTCGGAGAAAAAAGTTATATTGTACTTATACAACGTCGCAGATTTTAAACAGATCTCTCATCGGCGCCCCTCGACAGCCATCGACACCCGCCGATCTGCACTAGAATTGGGCCAAAAACATTGTTTTTATTGTTTAAAGTTTAATTTTGATTATGTTATAAGTGAGATTAAATAGGATTCGGAATTAGGGTTGAGGGGGAGTATGAAAGGGAGAGAAAAAAATGAATCTCTCAATATCTTTTTTGGTTAGCCTCTTTACGGGAGAGATTAGTTCTACATTCTTCATCAAGATCTTGTATGTATTTGAGTTTGTAATGAATTCCACCATGAACTAACTGTCCAAGTTTAGTTGGACCTTGAAGCTTATATTCTAATGAAGTTTTGAGTTTCTCTTTCTCGTAAACTTGTGTAATTATTGTCTTTTCTCTTGAATTTTCATGATTAGGTTTGAATTTCATAGTGTGTTAATCAAGCCAATTAGCTTATGTTATTTGAATCCAAATCTAGGATAAATCGATTCGTTCGTCTAGGTCGATTCCTTTGAAGCTAGCATAAATTCCTAGATTCGGTTTGAACTAGGAAATTGTGCAGAGATATGACATTTAACTAGTCGCAAAATACCTATATCCTGGTGCTTCTTGCTTAAAGCTTCCTATGATTTGAATCATTTCAGTCATTGTGGTTTATCATTAGGAATGAACTATTTTGCTTGGTTGGAGGTTTGAGTTACCTTAGGATAGAAGTACGAACATATTGCATGTTTAAGGTAAATCGAGTTTCTATTAAATAGATAGTGTATACCTGTGTGTTTTGCTCCAATTAAGTCTTACCATTGTATTAGGTAGTATTTTAGAAATCTTAACTTTAAAACCCTTTATTTTAGTCGTTTAGGTTAATCTAGAATTTAATCATAAGATATTTGCCTCCTTATGGATTTGACCCCTGCTTCAAATATATTCTAATTAATATGATTTAGCGTCAAGTTAGGATTCTCTTTAAAAAGAGGTGAGACACTTTTGATCATTATTCCTAGCAATGTACGATCGGAAAGAGTGGATCATTATCATCTTCCTATGTTTTTTATGTGCCCTTTCGATTGGTGGAAGAACCATGTGTATGAGTGTTGGTGTTGCTATTAAAGGGTCTTCTTTTGGTAATAAAATGCATGGTTCATATAACTCTTGTATCCTAGATTAGTTTGTGTATCTTTACTGTCCAATGAAACTAAACATCGATTTAAAGGATGTCACAAAAGGTTTATGAATTCCTCTTGTTGCTTACTTTTTTTTTTGTAGTTTTATCTTCCTCTTCTCGGATGCCAACAGATTCATATAAATGCAGCAAAACTTAGTGTTTTCCATGGAATGATCCTGAAAGGAAATTTTAAGAATGCAAATACAATAGTTTTAGCATCAACAGATTTCGTTCCTTTGACAAGTGAACTTGTGCAAAATGTACGTGATAATACACTAAAAACACAACTTTGATTATGCTTAATCATATATTACCTCCCGACTGTAATTCTATTCCGTTCAAACGAGTTGACAACATCAACATTGGATATTGAATCGGAACATCCGTTTGGCAGAAATTGACCCAAGAAGTCGTTGGTCGATGCACAAGAATGGTGAAGAGAAAGAAAAAAAATGATCAAAATGATTGAGCTTTTAAAGCTGAAGTATTGGTCAAAAAATGCATTTTTTGGGCCTAATCCCAAATGTACCACCAACCTTTATATATTTACACACATATGCACAATTTTTTAGCTTTTCTTTTAAATCCGGAAATATATTATAAACAATTTGAAACTCTGAAAAGTTGCTTATAGGGTTGCAGCAGACTCCCAAACACAGATCTGATATGACACTGACGTGGTGCCCCGTGATTGGATGCAATGTGAAAAGGAAAAGAAAATACATTTGCTTAGCTTCAATTAAGGTGTTTTAATCACCCAACCCAAAACACTAATCATCCCGCCCAATTTACATTTTACCGGCAAAAATCCTTGACAACGCCTTTGATTATTTTCAGGTGGTTACCGCACCTAAATGTGAGAGAGTACACCTGTTGTAAAATTCAAAAAATGTCTCAATGGCTAACAAAGTTTAGTGATTATGTATTAAAAAAAGAAAATTGTGAATATACGTCTTCAAAGAATGCAATAATATATATTGTAATATTTTCAAAAATATGTGTATACCATCTACAACTAAAGTTGGAAAAAATCCTATATATTACTTGGTAGAGTTAAGATTGCATAAGAAGTAAGATGGGTTGAGATCAATGTTTAGTTGGCGATCTCTTATTGGCCCGAATCTCCCTCCCAAAAACGTCTAATCCGTTGCATTGCCCGCCAAAAAAACTTATCTACTTACCCTCCAAATAAAAAAGAACTAAAAATTCTCATGTATGTCATAAATTTTTGCATATGTGGCTATCTTCAACCTCTTCTTACCTTTTCATCCTACTACACTTTTTCATATATTTGTATTTACTCTACTTTCATCCACTCTGCCCCAGGAATATTCCATCATTTACATACCTCGTACATTCTTTGAGTTTTCCTGTATCTGATCCTGTCACAAAGCTCACCAAGCTATATAATAATGGGTAAGAATGTGGGTTGAGGGAAATTTTTACTGCTTACCTTTATGCGAAATTAACATATGCGATTAATTATATATGTAGTAGATTGTTGATTTCCGTTTTTGGAAATGAATCAGTCGTTTAATTTTGCACACAGGCAAGTGCTTGAATACATTAGTAAGTGGCGGAAGTTGGTTTTTGAGAGGAGATGGGTGGGTATACCAAGGCAAGCATGTTTCATCTGGGTTGTTGACTCCGGAATCTATTTTCTACATGGATCTGGTGAAGATAATACAAAGTAAGTTAGGGATGGAAGAGAATATCATACTTAAGTTAAGTTATTACCCCCTTACTCTGCCGGGAATCCCTCCCATCTATGTTACTTGTGATGATGATATGGAGGCATATAGGTTTATCAATTCATGAGGGAAAGTCTTCCAAACACCTTTGTATTGTGAGGTAGAGAGTGTTGAGGATGAGGTGAAACCCTCTATAATAGCGAAAATAGAGGAGATCGAAGTTTTGTCTAGCGCACCAGAGGTGGAAACGAAAATGCTGACAATGACAGGAGACAAACAGGTTCATGACAGGAAAAGAAAGCGTGAGAACAAGACCATTCCTATTGAAGTTTTATGTCTATTAACGGAAAAAGAAAAGGATGAGTCTGATGGAGAACATAACTATTCCCTATTGGAAATTTCATGTGGTGGATTAGAGTTAGATGTAGTTGATCTAAATGATGGGAAAGATGTCGATGGTGATCTCAGCGACGATTCATACTTATGGTGGGACAAATTTGTAGAAAAATCAAGTTCAAAGTCTACAAGAGGACCTGTGATGGTGCTGGGTCCAGCAGAGCTGTCATCGACCTAGTGGATGATACATTCAACGATGGTGAGGATGACGAGCAAGAGTATAATCAGGATTTATTCAAAGAATTCGATGAGGCTGAGTTGAGAGCGTTGAGGTCCCACTATCCATATGTGGAAGCAATGTAGTCCAAGATGATGGAGCGATGGGTGGTTCTAGAATAAGATTAGGAGCATTGTATGAAGATAAGGAGAGCTTGAAAAATGCTATTGTAGAATATGTTGTGAACAACTGTTCTGAAAATCGTGTGAAGAGGTCTGAACCAACACGTCTGTTTGTTGGATGAAAGGTCAAAAGTTTCCTATTCCGAATCAATGCAAAATTTTTACCGAAGACGAGCACGTTTAAGGTGAATAAGTTTAAGAAAGAACATTCTTGTGGGCTGAAGTACACACACATTCCAGGAAAGAAGGCAACTACGTCATATGTTGCTAGTAAAATACTCCAACGGTATGGTAAATTTAATTTTGCTTCCATCATCATGCATTCAATTGATCCTTGAGTAACTGTTTTGTTGTTCAACTAGGTACAACCTCGGTAAGAAAATGTTATCGGCGAAAGCTATACAAACCGTTTTGAAGTCAGAAGGGATCGATGTCAGTTACATGAAAGCCTCTCGAGCAAGGCAGGTCGCTGAAGCCATGGTCCGAGGCACTGCAGAGGAAAGTTTCATGTACATCCATTCGTGGTTAGAGATGCTTAAAGTGGTGAATCCTGGTTCGTACACAGCAATTAAGACAGACTGTCATAACAGATTTGAGTCTTGCTTTTCGGCATTGGGATGTACCATCAGAGCCATCCCACAGCTTAGAAAGGTCAGTACAAATATAATGCGATAGGATAAGGTAACATTATGGTAGGATCATATCAGTACTAAGGTGGGATAGAAATGTTGGGATGGTAATGTATGCAAATATGAAAATATATAATATATGGTAGGATAGATTGAGTACTACGGCGAGATGGTAATGTTGGGATAGTAATGTTTGCAAATATTTTAACATAAAAGTTATGGTAGGATAGTTTCAGTGCTATGATGCGATGGTATTGTTGGGATAGTAATGTTGTGAAATATAAGGTACAGTAGGATAATTTCAGTACTACGGTAAAATCATATTAGTACTATGGTAGGATAATATCAGTACTATTGTGGTATAGTAATGTTTGCAAATACTTCAGGTTGTTTCTATTGACGGTGCTCACTTGTCGGGGAAGTTCCCTGGAGTTCTTCTTATGGCAGTTGCACAAGACCCAAACAATCATATTTATCCCATTGCGTTCTTAGTTGTGGGGTCCGAGAGCAAAGCGTCATGGTCTTTCTTCTTCGAACATATGAAACTAAGTAGTGCAGTCCCCGATAGTGTGGAAAATATCGTCATATCGGATAGGCTCGCAAGCAAAAAGAGTTCTATGAAGGTGCATTACAAGCTGGAAGGCCATGGTTATTGCGCATACCATTTGTACCATAATCTGAGGCCTTCTGGGAGTGGCCCGGGAGCTTTGCAGGATCAGTGGTTCAATGTTGCTAAGGCCTACACGGTCGAAGACTTTGAGAAGGAGATGGATATGTTAAAGTTGATGGCACCGCGCATGGCAGAAAGGGCCATGAGAGTACCTGTTGAATCTTGGTCAAGGGAACACTGCCGTTACGAGAGGTTCAACATTATGACAACAAACAATTCGGAGTCTCTCAACGCTGTACTTAAAAACGAACATGCTTGGCATATAATTCCATTGTTCAACACAATCTTGCAGACAATGTCAAGGTGGTTCGAAGACTGGAGGAGTAAACCACGCACAGTGGATGACGAGCCAGCCAACAGAGTGGTTGTAACGCTGGACCAACGACGTATGCAACCATTGTCATTGAGGGCGACCAGGTTAAGGCAACATGTGGCAGAAGTGAAGGAAGGCTTCAAAACTTTCAACGTTGATCTATGATAGAGGAAATGCCAATGCGAGGTGTTCTAGAAAGACAGAATTCCCTACCAACATGCATTCACAGCAGCCTCTGAACTGAATGTGAGGGTAGTTGATTTGCTTTCCTCCTACTATATTAACATGAATTTGACTGAAATGTAGAAGGAAATTATCCGTGTTGTCCCTGAGTCCCGGTCCCAGTGGAATTTGCCAGCTCGAGTTCAATGCTCAAATCCATTATGGACTAGGGGTCCTCGACGAACAAGGATTAACAGATACAAAGCTCCTTGTGCGAGGAGGAAATGCACAAAATGTAACAGATTTGGGCATCTTACAAGGCAATGCTTCAGCAACCACTCTTGAAACATTAGGGATCCATCTTTTGGTGTTATGTTCATTTTGAATTGTGGTTCATGACAGTATGATGTTAGGTGGATGGTTGTTTTGATGTAAATTTTGCGTGTGAACAAAAATTTCCGAAGTATGAGTAAATTGTGGTTGTTGTTATACAAACCATGACAAGATTCATGTAAAAATATCGAAGTTTTATTAAGCGAAATCGTAACGGTTGCGTGTCAACGCCATTCAATGTTGTTGACTGTGTATTGTATATGACAGGATAATTTTAGGTCTATGGTGATATTTAGAGAAGGGTACATAATCATTTCTTGAACTCTGTTGTTGCGCGAAGCAAATTATATCTAATCCATAAAGTAGAGGGGAATTACTAGTACAATTTGACTTGGAGGTTACAATAAAAAGTGTTGGTGCTATGACGCAAAGGAATATGAGTTATCTTGGCTCGTTGTCGTCTTCAAGAACTATCGATCCTTCACCCGTGACTCCCCGACCACGGCATTGAACTAGTTGTTTTAGAACTTCGTCGCTTTTCGGACTTGTAATCTCTTTTGAGAAAACGGCAGCTGAGTTACATTTGAAACTATTAAGAAACGAAATATATCACAATGTCACTATCATATATGAGAATCTTAGTGATATCGTAGTATTTTACCATCGGTACACCATGTAACCCCCAGGGAGTTAAGATCACCGTAAAACCTTGACGCAGAGTCAACGTTAACGAAGAAGAACTTACTGGCCCACAGTTCATCAACGTCGATCGTCAAATCCCAAAGAAAAGGTTCGACTCCTTCCTTTCTACCCAAACGGATTACTCCCGTGTCTCCAACGGAGATGTTGTACGTGCTCATCATCACTCCAACATCGATGTTGACATTGAAGGCTTTACTCAAGTTGAAAAAAACGTACAATATTTGCTATACCTGCGGGTGCAGCTGTGACGGCGGTAGTTTATAAGTTTGGAGAAACGACATGACCGGCTCTGGAAAGGGTAACCAGAAACGTAGGTGAAATGGGTACATGTGCAGGGCGGCCCATCCTTGAATGACCGTGTCTGCAGACTGGTTGTTTGGAATCTGGATTTGCACTTGTGGGTGCAAGCCGGTTGTTTTTCGGATGCCCAATTCATCCTTATCGGTCAATATTGACCTCACCTTGATCGACATATTTGCTGGTGAAGATGAGATTCAATGGTGTAGTAGGAAATGGTAAACATGTGATGTAGCATGAGTGTTTTATATAGGTGAATGCCTCTGCACAACAGAGATATTACAAAAAATAGAGCCGTTGGATTTCAAAAAAAGATCCGTTGGATTTAAAAAATATAGCAGTACGGTTTCCAAGTTTGTTGCTCAGATTCTTGATGACCACAGTACCATTTTAATCCTGCCATACGAACACAATGTATATTGTGACAAGTTGGCTTTTCTTAGATGTCTCATGAAAGGATGTCTCATGATAGCAGTGACGTGTGTATAATAGGGTATTAGAGTGACTTGGATTCCATATTTCTGTAATAGGATATTAGAGTTAAAAGTTAGATTTTCATAAGCATAAACGAAGATTGTCTTTCTCAATCCTGACCATCCATATTTATGTGCAATTAAATACACGATCTTAAAAACAGCAAAAGGGTCCAAATACACAATTCCATAGGCAGACAAACAAGTGCTTTAAACAACTTAAATCTAAACATCCACTGGCCAAGCAACATTGACAACCAATTCCCTCCATACACGGCCTCTGCAATTTGCCGCCTGTGGCCATCTATGAACTTGTCAGCCACCGCATCAAGGTTCGCCATCCCATGAGCGAGCCATTCAATATGTTTTGCGCAGTACACTCCACAATCACCCCTATTTAGTTTATGTGAGTTAGCTACAAAGTTATTCAAGTGCATGACAGGATACATAGAAGTCATGGTAGGATTCTTACGTTCGTTTGTTCTACTTCAGACCCTTTACCCTATTGAAGCATAGAGGCTTTCGACCCTAAACTATGTACTTCTTAGCAGTACCTGGATACGCGCTCAGTATGAAGGGAACCCTGACCATGATTGGGTTAAGCTCTTCTCGTATATGTTCTTCATTCATGAGGTCGTGGTTGCAGTCATACACATTTAACACCCATTCCTGCAGGTCTATTTCTAGTGCAACCCAGTGATTACTATTTACAAATATGGGGCATACACATACTCTATTTCATCCCATCTTGGTGCAACACCCTCTGGTAGCTCACCTATGCAGTATTGTAACAAGTATTCCAAGGTTTTCCCACCATTAATCTTCCCCTTGTGGAAGTTCTTGATCTGATTGGACCAGAAACTATCAACAACAACACAAGTGTCGGTCTCTGGAGGCCTTCTCTGTACAGAATCACGTACGTACCATAGGACCTCATCAATTTCCTTCATGTAGATCACAAATATATCTCAAAAGACATCACAAATATATAAGGAATGACATATCACATCACGTTAGAGGATACCATTTACCACTCTTGTCAACCAAGTGGAAGGCTCCAATAACCTTGAATTTTTTTTTTGTCCAGTTTGTATGTGCTCTCTAGCTGGAACAGGTGTATGGTGGTCCCAGAGGTAATAGAATGTTGGCTGCCAATAAACAGAGTACATTACTAATTTAGAATGTTATGATATATGATGAAACAAGACAAGTCATTTGTGAATGGCCAGAGCACAAACCTATGATCTGAATACCAAGTAAGGAAGTCTGTCATTTCCTTGCATGATGTATTTTTTGTTAACTTCATCAACTTTTTCAAAATATTGTCATCTTTGAATGGAGGCTT
Organism: Phyllobates terribilis; assembly: GCF_046119375.1. Lineage (NCBI taxonomy): Eukaryota > Metazoa > Chordata > Amphibia > Anura > Dendrobatidae > Phyllobates > Phyllobates terribilis. The sequence goes on from NW_027369912.1 coordinate 38,473, forward strand.
CATAGTTTTCTTTGCATTCCTCGGGGGGTTCTTCCTTTTCTCCACCTGCTTTTCCCAAACCTGGTGCACATCCTCTACATCATCCTCCTTGTCATCCTTATTTGCAGCATCCTCTGCAGCCTTGTTCTCATCCTCCTTGGGCACCTCATCTCCACCCGTGTTCTCATCCACCATTGTAGTTTTTGACTCGACAACTCCCTCTTGTGTAGCCTGTGTTTCTTCCTCAGTTGGGCCATCACCCACATCATCTGTCTCTGTCCTCTCACTATCTCCTCCTTCGCCTTGATTCCCATCCGCTTCTTAACTGCCGCATATGTCCTTCATAACTGACAGGCGTTTTACCGGTCGTTGGTCTTGTCAACGATAAATCCAACTAAATATCCACTAGTGAATTGGTAAGTCGGAGTCGATTCCACAGGGAGCCACAACGATAGTTTATTTCAAGCGTGTTACCAAAAGTAACAAAGGGGTTTGTTTGTAATTTGTGAAAGCAATAGTAACCGAAAATTGTTGGATTTTTGTAAACTTATAACAATGAAAAGCTCACTTTTCAGTCTCAGCACATTATTCTTATGGAAAGTTGATCATCGAATTCTAATAAAGTTATGTTCTTTTAAATAAATAATCTAGTTGTCCTACTCTTTGTTCATAAATAGCAAATAGTCCAAATAGTCCTAGAAACCCTTGTTGTATGCAATAACCAAAGAAATCCTAAGGTTCAACTACTCAACAACATAAAGATCAAAGATAAGTAGGCCTATGCAATACCATTGGCAAATCGCCGATGCTCGAAACAGGTTTATAATCTCTACAAAATAAGCACTCACAAATAGTCTATGCTAATTCTGATTGCTACCTAAAAGACAAGACTTTTCAAATCGAATTATCAAGCCTAGCAGTATGAATAAATATAAATCACCCTAGTTTGCAACCTAGATAAAATTATTATCAATCAATGACAATAATCACAAGAGAAAATAAAACAATGCTAAAATTATTATT
>NW_027369913.1:0-39469 GCF_046119375.1 Phyllobates terribilis
AATATCTCCACATTGCACGGTGCAATTCTGAAATTTTTAGCTTTTTCCTGTTAATCCTAGCATGATAAAGAAGATTCAAAGAGAGTGAGATGCCAGCTCCTTTCATTCAGTCAGTAGCTTCAAACATTTCTGGACGTTTTTCAATGGCAAAAATCAATGAATATTGTAAATGCACAAACAGTAATATCTCCACATTGCACGGTGCAATTCTGAAATTTTTAGCTTTTTCCTGCTAATCCTAGCATGATAAAGAAGATTCAAAGAGAGTGAGATGCCAGCTCCTTTCATTCAGTCAGTAGCTTCAAACATTTCTGGACGTTTTTCAATGGCAAAAATCAATGAATATTGTAAATGCACAAACAGTAATATCTCCACATTGCACGGTGCAATTCTGAAATTTTTAGCTTTTTCCTGCTAAACCTAGCATGATAAAGAAGATTCAAAGAGAGTGAGATGCCAGCTCCTTTCATTCAGTCAGTAGCTTCAAACATTTCTGGTATATGAAAAACATGTTTTTCAATGGCAAAAATCAATGAATATTGTAAATGCACAAACAGTAATATCTCCACATTGCATGGTGCAATTCTGAAATTTTTAGCTTTTTCCTGTTAATCCTAGCATGATAAAGAAGATTCAAAGAGAGTGAGATGCCAGCTCCTTTCATTCAGTCAGTAGCTTCAAACATTTCTGGTATATGAAAAACATGTTTTTCAATGGCAAAAATCAATGAATATTGTAAATGCACAAACAGTAATATCTCCACATTGCACGGTGCAATTCTGAAATTTTTTGCTTTTTCCTTCTAATCCTAGCATGATAAAGAAGATTCAAAGAGAGTGAGATGCCAGCTCCTTTCATTCAGTCAGTAGCTTCAAACATTTCTGGACGTTTTTCAATGGCAAAAATCAATGAATATTGTAAATGCACAAACAGTAATATCTCCACATTGCACGGTGCAATTCTGAAATTTTTAGCTTTTTCCTGTTAATCCTAGCATGATAAAGAAGATTCAAAGAGAGTGAGATGCCAGCTCCTTTCATTCAGTCAGTAGCTTCAAACATTTCTGGACGTTTTTCAATGGCAAAAATCAATGAATATTGTAAATGCACAAACAGTAATATCTCCACATTGCACGGTGCAATTCTGAAATTTTTAGCTTTTTCCTGCTAATCCTAGCATGATAAAGAGGATTCAAAGAGAGTGAGATGCCAGCTCCTTTCATTCAGTCAGTAGCTTCAAACATTTCTGGTATATGAAAAACATGTTTTTCAATGGCAAAAATCAATGAATATTGTAAATGCACAAACAGTAATATCTCCACATTGCACGGTGCAATTCTGAAATTTTTAGCTTTTTCCTGTTAATCCTAGCATGATAAAGAAGATTCAAAGAGAGTGAGATGCCAGCTCCTTTCATTCAGTCAGTAGCTTCAAACATTTCTGGACGTTTTTCAATGGCAAAAATCAATGAATATTGTAAATGCACAAACAGTAATATCTCCACATTGCACGGTGCAATTCTGAAATTTTTAGCTTTTTCCTGTTAATCCTAGCATGATAAAGAAGATTCAAAGAGAGTGAGATGCCAGCTCCTTTCATTCAGTCAGTAGCTTCAAACATTTCTGGACGTTTTTCAATGGCAAAAATCAATGAATATTGTAAATGCACAAACAGTAATATCTCCACATTGCACGGTGCAATTCTGAAATTTTTAGCTTTTTCCTGTTAATCCTAGCATGATAAAGAAGATTCAAAGAGAGTGAGATGCCAGCTCCTTTCATTCAGTCAGTAGCTTCAAACATTTCTGGTATATGAAAAACATGTTTTTCAATGGCAAAAATCAATGAATATTGTAAATGCACAAACAGTAATATCTCCACATTGCACGGTGCAATTCTGAAATTTTTAGCTTTTTCCTGTTAATCCTAGCATGATAAAGAAGATTCAAAGAGAGTGAGATGCCAGCTCCTTTCATTCAGTCAGTAGCTTCAAACATTTCTGGTATATGAAAAACATGTTTTTCAATGGCAAAAATCAATGAATATTGTAAATGCACAAACAGTAATATCTCCACATTGCACGGTGCAATTCTGAAATTTTTTGCTTTTTCCTGCTAATCCTAGCATGATAAAGAAGATTCAAAGAGAGTGAGATGCCAGCTCCTTTCATTCAGTCAGTAGCTTCAAACATTTCTGGTATATGAAAAACATGTTTTTCAATGGCAAAAATCAATGAATATTGTAAATGCACAAACAGTAATATCTCCACATTGCACGGTGCAATTCTGAAATTTTTAGCTTTTTCCTGTTAATCCTAGCATGATAAAGAAGATTCAAAGAGAGTGAGATGCCAGCTCCTTTCATTCAGTCAGTAGCTTCAAACATTTCTGGACGTTTTTCAATGGCAAAAATCAATGAATATTGTAAATGCACAAACAGTAATATCTCCACATTGCACGGTGCAATTCTGAAATTTTTAGCTTTTTCCTGTTAATCCTAGCATGATAAAGAAGATTCAAAGAGAGTGAGATGCCAGCTCCTTTCATTCAGTCAGTAGCTTCAAACATTTCTGGTATATGAAAAACATGTTTTTCAATGGCAAAAATCAATGAATATTGTAAATGCACAAACAGTAATATCTCCACATTGCACGGTGCAATTCTGAAATTTTTTGCTTTTTCCTGCTAATCCTAGCATGATAAAGAAGATTCAAAGAGAGTGAGATGCCAGCTCCTTTCATTCAGTCAGTAGCTTCAAACATTTCTGGACGTTTTTCAATGGCAAAAATCAATGAATATTGTAAATGCACAAACAGTAATATCTCCACATTGCACGGTGCAATTCTGAAATTTTTTGCTTTTTCCTGTTAATCCTAGCATGATAAAGAAGATTCAAAGAGAGTGAGATGCCAGCTCCTTTCATTCAGTCAGTAGCTTCAAACATTTCTGGACGTTTTTCAATGGCAAAAATCAATGAATATTGTAAATGCACAAACAGTAATATCTCCACATTGCACGGTGCAATTCTGAAATTTTTTGCTTTTTCCTGTTAATCCTAGCATGATAAAGAAGATTCAAAGAGAGTGAGATGCCAGCTCCTTTCATTCAGTCAGTAGCTTCAAACATTTCTGGTATATGAAAAACATGTTTTTCAATGGCAAAAATCAATGAATATTGTAAATGCACAAACAGTAATATCTCCACATTGCACGGTGCAATTCTGAAATTTTTAGCTTTTTCCTGTTAATCCTAGCATGATAAAGAAGATTCAAAGAGAGTGAGATGCCAGCTCCTTTCATTCAGTCAGTAGCTTCAAACATTTCTGGACGTTTTTCAATGGCAAAAATCAATGAATATTGTAAATGCACAAACAGTAATATCTCCACATTGCACGGTGCAATTCTGAAATTTTTTGCTTTTTCCTGTTAATCCTAGCATGATAAAGAAGATTCAAAGAGAGTGAGATGCCAGCTCCTTTCATTCAGTCAGTAGCTTCAAACATTTCTGGACGTTTTTCAATGGCAAAAATCAATGAATATTGTAAATGCACAAACAGTAATATCTCCACATTGCACGGTGCAATTCTGAAATTTTTAGCTTTTTCCTGTTAATCCTAGCATGATAAAGAAGATTCAAAGAGAGTGAGATGCCAGCTCCTTTCATTCAGTCAGTAGCTTCAAACATTTCTGGACGTTTTTCAATGGCAAAAATCAATGAATATTGTAAATGCACAAACAGTAATATCTCCACATTGCACGGTGCAATTCTGAAATTTTTAGCTTTTTCCTGTTAATCCTAGCATGATAAAGAAGATTCAAAGAGAGTGAGATGCCAGCTCCTTTCATTCAGTCAGTAGCTTCAAACATTTCTGGTATATGAAAAACATGTTTTTCAATGGCAAAAATCAATGAATATTGTAAATGCACAAACAGTAATATCTCCACATTGCACGGTGCAATTCTGAAATTTTTAGCTTTTTCCTGTTAATCCTAGCATGATAAAGAAGATTCAAAGAGAGTGAGATGCCAGCTCCTTTCATTCAGTCAGTAGCTTCAAACATTTCTGGTATATGAAAAACATGTTTTTCAATGGCAAAAATCAATGAATATTGCAAATGCACAAACAGTAATATCTCCACATTGCACGGTGCAATTCTGAAATTTTTTGCTTTTTCCTGCTAATCCTAGCATGATAAAGAAGATTCAAAGAGAGTGAGATGCCAGCTCCTTTCATTCAGTCAGTAGCTTCAAACATTTCTGGTATATGAAAAACATGTTTTTCAATGGCAAAAATCAATGAATATTGTAAATGCACAAACAGTAATATCTCCACATTGCACGGTGCAATTCTGAAATTTTTAGCTTTTTCCTGTTAATCCTAGCATGATAAAGAAGATTCAAAGAGAGTGAGATGCCAGCTCCTTTCATTCAGTCAGTAGCTTCAAACATTTCTGGACGTTTTTCAATGGCAAAAATCAATGAATATTGTAAATGCACAAACAGTAATATCTCCACATTGCACGGTGCAATTCTGAAATTTTTAGCTTTTTCCTGTTAATCCTAGCATGATAAAGAAGATTCAAAGAGAGTGAGATGCCAGCTCCTTTCATTCAGTCAGTAGCTTCAAACATTTCTGGTATATGAAAAACATGTTTTTCAATGGCAAAAATCAATGAATATTGTAAATGCACAAACAGTAATATCTCCACATTGCACGGTGCAATTCTGAAATTTTTTGCTTTTTCCTGCTAATCCTAGCATGATAAAGAAGATTCAAAGAGAGTGAGATGCCAGCTCCTTTCATTCAGTCAGTAGCTTCAAACATTTCTGGACGTTTTTCAATGGCAAAAATCAATGAATATTGTAAATGCACAAACAGTAATATCTCCACATTGCACGGTGCAATTCTGAAATTTTTTGCTTTTTCCTGTTAATCCTAGCATGATAAAGAAGATTCAAAGAGAGTGAGATGCCAGCTCCTTTCATTCAGTCAGTAGCTTCAAACATTTCTGGACGTTTTTCAATGGCAAAAATCAATGAATATTGTAAATGCACAAACAGTAATATCTCCACATTGCACGGTGCAATTCTGAAATTTTTTGCTTTTTCCTGTTAATCCTAGCATGATAAAGAAGATTCAAAGAGAGTGAGATGCCAGCTCCTTTCATTCAGTCAGTAGCTTCAAACATTTCTGGTATATGAAAAACATGTTTTTCAATGGCAAAAATCAATGAATATTGTAAATGCACAAACAGTAATATCTCCACATTGCACGGTGCAATTCTGAAATTTTTAGCTTTTTCCTGCTAATCCTAGCATGATAAAGAAGATTCAAAGAGAGTGAGATGCCAGCTCCTTTCATTCAGTCAGTAGCTTCAAACATTTCTGGACGTTTTTCAATGGCAAAAATCAATGAATATTGTAAATGCACAAACAGTAATATCTCCACATTGCACGGTGCAATTCTGAAATTTTTAGCTTTTTCCTGTTAATCCTAGCATGATAAAGAAGATTCAAAGAGAGTGAGATGCCAGCTCCTTTCATTCAGTCAGTAGCTTCAAACATTTCTGGTATATGAAAAACATGTTTTTCAAAGGCAAAAATCAATGAATATTGTAAATGCACAAACAGTAATATCTCCACATTGCACGGTGCAATTCTGAAATTTTTAGCTTTTTCCTGTTAATCCTAGCATGATAAAGAAGATTCAAAGAGAGTGAGATGCCAGCTCCTTTCATTCAGTCAGTAGCTTCAAACATTTCTGGACGTTTTTCAATGGCAAAAATCAATGAATATTGTAAATGCACAAACAGTAATATCTCCACATTGCACGGTACAATTCTGAAATTTTTAGCTTTTTCCTGCTAATCCTAGCATGATAAAGAAGATTCAAAGAGAGTGAGATGCCAGCTCCTTTCATTCAGTCAGTAGCTTCAAACATTTCTGGACGTTTTTCAATGGCAAAAATCAATGAATATTGTAAATGCACAAACAGTAATATCTCCACATTGCACGGTGCAATTCTGAAATTTTTAGCTTTTTCCTGCTAAACCTAGCATGATAAAGAAGATTCAAAGAGAGTGAGATGCCAGCTCCTTTCATTCAGTCAGTAGCTTCAAACATTTCTGGTATATGAAAAACATGTTTTTCAATGGCAAAAATCAATGAATATTGTAAATGCACAAACAGTAATATCTCCACATTGCATGGTGCAATTCTGAAATTTTTAGCTTTTTCCTGTTAATCCTAGCATGATAAAGAAGATTCAAAGAGAGTGAGATGCCAGCTCCTTTCATTCAGTCAGTAGCTTCAAACATTTCTGGTATATGAAAAACATGTTTTTCAATGGCAAAAATCAATGAATATTGTAAATGCACAAACAGTAATATCTCCACATTGCACGGTGCAATTCTGAAATTTTTTGCTTTTTCCTTCTAATCCTAGCATGATAAAGAAGATTCAAAGAGAGTGAGATGCCAGCTCCTTTCATTCAGTCAGTAGCTTCAAACATTTCTGGACGTTTTTCAATGGCAAAAATCAATGAATATTGTAAATGCACAAACAGTAATATCTCCACATTGCACGGTGCAATTCTGAAATTTTTAGCTTTTTCCTGTTAATCCTAGCATGATAAAGAAGATTCAAAGAGAGTGAGATGCCAGCTCCTTTCATTCAGTCAGTAGCTTCAAACATTTCTGGACGTTTTTCAATGGCAAAAATCAATGAATATTGTAAATGCACAAACAGTAATATCTCCACATTGCACGGTGCAATTCTGAAATTTTTAGCTTTTTCCTGCTAATCCTAGCATGATAAAGAAGATTCAAAGAGAGTGAGATGCCAGCTCCTTTCATTCAGTCAGTAGCTTCAAACATTTCTGGTATATGAAAAACATGTTTTTCAATGGCAAAAATCAATGAATATTGTAAATGCACAAACAGTAATATCTCCACATTGCACGGTGCAATTCTGAAATTTTTAGCTTTTTCCTGTTAATCCTAGCATGATAAAGAAGATTCAAAGAGAGTGAGATGCCAGCTCCTTTCATTCAGTCAGTAGCTTCAAACATTTCTGGACGTTTTTCAATGGCAAAAATCAATGAATATTGTAAATGCACAAACAGTAATATCTCCACATTGCACGGTGCAATTCTGAAATTTTTAGCTTTTTCCTGTTAATCCTAGCATGATAAAGAAGATTCAAAGAGAGTGAGATGCCAGCTCCTTTCATTCAGTCAGTAGCTTCAAACATTTCTGGACGTTTTTCAATGGCAAAAATCAATGAATATTGTAAATGCACAAACAGTAATATCTCCACATTGCACGGTGCAATTCTGAAATTTTTTGCTTTTTCCTGTTAATCCTAGCATGATAAAGAAGATTCAAAGAGAGTGAGATGCCAGCTCCTTTCATTCAGTCAGTAGCTTCAAACATTTCTGGACGTTTTTCAATGGCAAAAATCAATGAATATTGTAAATGCACAAACAGTAATATCTCCACATTGCACGGTGCAATTCTGAAATTTTTAGCTTTTTCCTGTTAATCCTAGCATGATAAAGAAGATTCAAAGAGAGTGAGATGCCAGCTCCTTACATTCAGTCAGTAGCTTCAAACATTTCTGGACGTTTTTCAATGGCAAAAATCAATGAATATTGTAAATGCACAAACAGTAATATCTCCACATTGCACGGTGCAATTCTGAAATTTTTAGCTTTTTCCTGTTAATCCTAGCATGATAAAGAAGATTCAAAGAGAGTGAGATGCCAGCTCCTTTCATTCAGTCAGTAGCTTCAAACATTTCTGGTATATGAAAAACATGTTTTTCAATGGCAAAAATCAATGAATATTGTAAATGCACAAACAGTAATATCTCCACATTGCACGGTGCAATTCTGAAATTTTTAGCTTTTTCCTGTTAATCCTAGCATGATAAAGAAGATTCAAAGAGAGTGAGATGCCAGCTCCTTTCATTCAGTCAGTAGCTTCAAACATTTCTGGTATATGAAAAACATGTTTTTCAATGGCAAAAATCAATGAATATTGTAAATGCACAAACAGTAATATCTCCACATTGCACGGTGCAATTCTGAAATTTTTTGCTTTTTCCTGCTAATCCTAGCATGATAAAGAAGATTCAAAGAGAGTGAGATGCCAGCTCCTTTCATTCAGTCAGTAGCTTCAAACATTTCTGGTATATGAAAAACATGTTTTTCAATGGCAAAAATCAATGAATATTGTAAATGCACAAACAGTAATATCTCCACATTGCACGGTGCAATTCTGAAATTTTTAGCTTTTTCCTGTTAATCCTAGCATGATAAAGAAGATTCAAAGAGAGTGAGATGCCAGCTCCTTTCATTCAGTCAGTAGCTTCAAACATTTCTGGACGTTTTTCAATGGCAAAAATCAATGAATATTGTAAATGCACAAACAGTAATATCTCCACATTGCACGGTGCAATTCTGAAATTTTTAGCTTTTTCCTGTTAATCCTAGCATGATAAGGAAGATTCAAAGAGAGTGAGATGCCAGCTCCTTTCATTCAGTCAGTAGCTTCAAACATTTCTGGACGTTTTTCAATGGCAAAAATCAATGAATATTGTAAATGCACAAACAGTAATATCTCCACATTGCACGGTGCAATTCTGAAATTTTTAGCTTTTTCCTGTTAATCCTAGCATGATAAAGAAGATTCAAAGAGAGTGAGATGCCAGCTCCTTTCATTCAGTCAGTAGCTTCAAACATTTCTGGACGTTTTTCAATGGCAAAAATCAATGAATATTGTAAATGCACAAACAGTAATATCTCCACATTGCACGGTGCAATTCTGAAATTTTTAGCTTTTTCCTGTTAATCCTAGCATGATAAAGAAGATTCAAAGAGAGTGAGATGCCAGCTCCTTTCATTCAGTCAGTGGCTTCAAACATTTCTGGTATATGAAAAACATGTTTTTCAATGGCAAAAATCAATGAATATTGTAAATGCACAAACAGTAATATCTCCACATTGCACGGTGCAATTCTGAAATTTTTTGCTTTTTCCTGCTAATCCTAGCATGATAAAGAAGATTCAAAGAGAGTGAGATGCCAGCTCCTTTCATTCAGTCAGTAGCTTCAAACATTTCTGGTATATGAAAAACATGTTTTTCAATGGCAAAAATCAATGAATATTGTAAATGCACAAACAGTAATATCTCCACATTGCACGGTGCAATTCTGAAATTTTTAGCTTTTTCCTGTTAATCCTAGCATGATAAAGAAGATTCAAAGAGAGTGAGATGCCAGCTCCTTTCATTCAGTCAGTAGCTTCAAACATTTCTGGACGTTTTTCAATGGCAAAAATCAATGAATATTGTAAATGCACAAACAGTAATATCTCCACATTGCACGGTGCAATTCTGAAATTTTTAGCTTTTTCCTGTTAATCCTAGCATGATAAAGAAGATTCAAAGAGAGTGAGATGCCAGCTCCTTTCATTCAGTCAGTAGCTTCAAACATTTCTGGTATATGAAAAACATGTTTTTCAATGGCAAAAATCAATGAATATTGTAAATGCACAAACAGTAATATCTCCACATTGCACGGTGCAATTCTGAAATTTTTTGCTTTTTCCTGTTAATCCTAGCATGATAAAGAAGATTCAAAGAGAGTGAGATGCCAGCTCCTTTCATTCAGTCAGTAGCTTCAAACATTTCTGGTATATGAAAAACATGTTTTTCAATGGCAAAAATCAATGAATATTGTAAATGCACAAACAGTAATATCTCCACATTGCACGGTGCAATTCTGAAATTTTTAGCTTTTTCCTGTTAATCCTAGCATGATAAAGAAGATTCAAAGAGAGTGAGATGCCAGCTCCTTTCATTCAGTCAGTAGCTTCAAACATTTCTGGACGTTTTTCAATGGCAAAAATCAATGAATATTGTAAATGCACAAACAGTAATATCTCCACATTGCACGGTGCAATTCTGAAATTTTTAGCTTTTTCCTGTTAATCCTAGCATGATAAAGAAGATTCAAAGAGAGTGAGATGCCAGCTCCTTTCATTCAGTCAGTAGCTTCAAACATTTCTGGTATATGAAAAACATGTTTTTCAATGGCAAAAATCAATGAATATTGTAAATGCACAAACAGTAATATCTCCACATTGCACGGTGCAATTCTGAAATTTTTAGCTTTTTCCTGTTAATCCTAGCATGATAAAGAAGATTCAAAGAGAGTGAGATGCCAGCTCCTTTCATTCAGTCAGTAGCTTCAAACATTTCTGGTATATGAAAAACATGTTTTTCAATGGCAAAAATCAATGAATATTGTAAATGCACAAACAGTAATATCTCCACATTGCACGGTGCAATTCTGAAATTTTTAGCTTTTTCCTGTTAATCCTAGCATGATAAAGAAGATTCAAAGAGAGTGAGATGCCAGCTCCTTTCATTCAGTCAGTAGCTTCAAACATTTCTGGTATATGAAAAACATGTTTTTCAATGGCAAAAATCAATGAATATTGTAAATGCACAAACAGTAATATCTCCACATTGCACGGTGCAATTCTGAAATTTTTTGCTTTTTCCTGCTAATCCTAGCATGATAAAGAAGATTCAAAGAGAGTGAGATGCCAGCTCCTTTCATTCAGTCAGTAGCTTCAAACATTTCTGGTATATGAAAAACATGTTTTTCAATGGCAAAAATCAATGAATATTGTAAATGCACAAACAGTAATATCTCCACATTGCACGGTGCAATTCTGAAATTTTTAGCTTTTTCCTGTTAATCCTAGCATGATAAAGAAGATTCAAAGAGAGTGAGATGCCAGCTCCTTTCATTCAGTCAGTAGCTTCAAACATTTCTGGTATATGAAAAACATGTTTTTCAATGGCAAAAATCAATGAATATTGTAAATGCACAAACAGTAATATCTCCACATTGCACGGTGCAATTCTGAAATTTTTAGCTTTTTCCTGTTAATCCTAGCATGATAAAGAAGATTCAAAGAGAGTGAGATGCCAGCTCCTTTCATTCAGTCAGTAGCTTCAAACATTTCTGGTATATGAAAAACATGTTTTTCAATGGCAAAAATCAATGAATATTGTAAATGCACAAACAGTAATATCTCCACATTGCACGGTGCAATTCTGAAATTTTTAGCTTTTTCCTGTTAATCCTAGCATGATAAAGAAGATTCAAAGAGAGTGAGATGCCAGCTCCTTTCATTCAGTCAGTAGCTTCAAACATTTCTGGTATATGAAAAACATGTTTTTCAATGGCAAAAATCAATGAATATTGTAAATGCACAAACAGTAATATCTCCACATTGCACGGTGCAATTCTGAAATTTTTTGCTTTTTCCTGCTAATCCTAGCATGATAAAGAAGATTCAAAGAGAGTGAGATGCCAGCTCCTTTCATTCAGTCAGTAGCTTCAAACATTTCTGGACGTTTTTCAATGGCAAAAATCAATGAATATTGTAAATGCACAAACAGTAATATCTCCACATTGCACGGTGCAATTCTGAAATTTTTAGCTTTTTCCTGCTAATCCTAGCATGATAAAGAAGATTCAAAGAGAGTGAGATGCCAGCTCCTTTCATTCAGTCAGTAGCTTCAAACATTTCTGGTATATGAAAAACATGTTTTTCAATGGCAAAAATCAATGAATATTGTAAATGCACAAACAGTAATATCTCCACATTGCACGGTGCAATTCTGAAATTTTTAGCTTTTTCCTGTTAATCCTAGCATGATAAAGAAGATTCAAAGAGAGTGAGATGCCAGCTCCTTTCATTCAGTCAGTAGCTTCAAACATTTCTGGTATATGAAAAACATGTTTTTCAATGGCAAAAATCAATGAATATTGTAAATGCACAAACAGTAATATCTCCACATTGCACGGTGCAATTCTGAAATTTTTAGCTTTTTCCTGTTAATCCTAGCATGATAAAGAAGATTCAAAGAGAGTGAGATGCCAGCTCCTTTCATTCAGTCAGTAGCTTCAAACATTTCTGGTATATGAAAAACATGTTTTTCAATGGCAAAAATCAATGAATATTGTAAATGCACAAACAGTAATATCTCCACATTGCACGGTGCAATTCTGAAATTTTTTGCTTTTTCCTGCTAATCCTAGCATGATAAAGAAGATTCAAAGAGAGTGAGATGCCAGCTCCTTTCATTCAGTCAGTAGCTTCAAACATTTCTGGACGTTTTTCAATGGCAAAAATCAATGAATATTGTAAATGCACAAACAGTAATATCTCCACATTGCACGGTGCAATTCTGAAATTTTTAGCTTTTTCCTGTTAATCCTAGCATGATAAAGAAGATTCAAAGAGAGTGAGATGCCAGCTCCTTTCATTCAGTCAGTAGCTTCAAACATTTCTGGTATATGAAAAACATGTTTTTCAATGGCAAAAATCAATGAATATTGTAAATGCACAAACAGTAATATCTCCACATTGCACGGTGCAATTCTGAAATTTTTAGCTTTTTCCTGTTAATCCTAGCATGATAAAGAAGATTCAAAGAGAGTGAGATGCCAGCTCCTTTCATTCAGTCAGTAGCTTCAAACATTTCTGGTATATGAAAAACATGTTTTTCAATGGCAAAAATCAATGAATATTGTAAATGCACAAACAGTAATATCTCCACATTGCACGGTGCAATTCTGAAATTTTTAGCTTTTCCTGTTAATCCTAGCATGATAAAGAAGATTCAAAGAGAGTGAGATGCCAGCTCCTTTCATTCAGTCAGTAGCTTCAAACATTTCTGGTATATGAAAAACATGTTTTTCAATGGCAAAAATCAATGAATATTGTAAATGCACAAACAGTAATATCTCCACATTGCACGGTGCAATTCTGAAATTTTTAGCTTTTTCCTGTTAATCCTAGCATGATAAAGAAGATTCAAAGAGAGTGAGATGCCAGCTCCTTTCATTCAGTCAGTAGCTTCAAACATTTCTGGTATATGAAAAACATGTTTTTCAATGGCAAAAATCAATGAATATTGTAAATGCACAAACAGTAATATCTCCACATTGCACGGTGCAATTCTGAAATTTTTTGCTTTTTCCTGCTAATCCTAGCATGATAAAGAAGATTCAAAGAGAGTGAGATGCCAGCTCCTTTCATTCAGTCAGTAGCTTCAAACATTTCTGGACATTTTTCAATGGCAAAAATCAATGAATATTGTAAATGCACAAACAGTAATATCTCCACATTGCACGGTGCAATTCTGAAATTTTTAGCTTTTTCCTGTTAATCCTAGCATGATAAAGAAGATTCAAAGAGAGTGAGATGCCAGCTCCTTTCATTCAGTCAGTAGCTTCAAACATTTCTGGTATATGAAAAACATGTTTTTCAATGGCAAAAATCAATGAATATTGTAAATGCACAAACAGTAATATCTCCACATTGCACGGTGCAATTCTGAAATTTTTAGCTTTTTCCTGTTAATCCTAGCATGATAAAGAAGATTCAAAGAGAGTGAGATGCCAGCTCCTTTCATTCAGTCAGTAGCTTCAAACATTTCTGGTATATGAAAAACATGTTTTTCAATGGCAAAAATCAATGAATATTGTAAATGCACAAACAGTAATATCTCCAGAAATGTTTGAAGCTACTGACTGAATGAAAGGAGCTGGCATCTCACTCTCTTTGAATCTTCTTTATCATGCTAGGATTAACAGGAAAAAGCAAAAAATTTCAGAATTGCACCGTGCAATGTGGAGATATTACTGTTTGTGCATTTACAATATTCATTGATTTTTGCCATTGAAAAACGTCCAGAAATGTTTGAAGCTACTGACTGAATGAAAGGAGCTGGCATCTCACTCTCTTTGAATCTTCTTTATCATGCTAGGATTAGCAGGAAAAAGCTAAAAATTTCAGAATTGCACCGTGCAATGTGGAGATATTACTGTTTGTGCATTTACAATATTCATTGATTTTTGCCATTGAAAAACGTCCAGAAATGTTTGAAGCTACTGACTGAATGAAAGGAGCTGGCATCTCACTCTCTTTGAATCTTCTTTATCATGCTAGGATTAACAGGAAAAAGCTAAAAATTTCAGAATTGCACCGTGCAATGTGGAGATATTACTGTTTGTGCATTTACAATATTCATTGATTTTTGCCATTGAAAAACGTCCAGAAATGTTTGAAGCTACTGACTGAATGAAAGGAGCTGGCATCTCACTCTCTTTGAATCTTCTTTATCATGCTAGGATTAGCAGGAAAAAGCAAAAAATTTCAGAATTGCACCGTGCAATGTGGAGATATTACTGTTTGTGCATTTACAATATTCATTGATTTTTGCCATTGAAAAACATGTTTTTCATATACCAGAAATGTTTGAAGCTACTGACTGAATGAAAGGAGCTGGCATCTCACTCTCTTTGAATCTTCGTTATCATGCTAGGATTAACAGGAAAAAGCTAAAAATTTCAGAATTGCACCGTGCAATGTGGAGATATTACTGTTTGTGCATTTACAATATTCATTGATTTTTGCCATTGAAAAACATGTTTTTCATATACCAGAAATGTTTGAAGCTACTGACTGAATGAAAGGAGCTGGCATCTCACTCTCTTTGAATCTTCTTTATCATGCTAGGATTAACAGGAAAAAGCTAAAAATTTCAGAATTGCACCGTGCAATGTGGAGATATTACTGTTTGTGCATTTACAATATTCATTGATTTTTGCCATTGAAAAACGTCCAGAAATGTTTGAAGCTACTGACAATGAAAGGAGCTGGCATCTCACTCTCTTTGAATCTTCTTTATCATGCTAGGATTAACAGGAAAAAGCTAAAAATTTCAGAATTGCACCGTGCAATGTGGAGATATTACTGTTTGTGCATTTACAATATTCATTGATTTTTGCCATTGAAAAACGTCCAGAAATGTTTGAAGCTACTGACTGAATGAAAGGAGCTGGCATCTCACTCTCTTTGAATCTTCTTTATCATGCTAGGATTAACAGGAAAAAGCTAAAAATTTCAGAATTGCACCGTGCAATGTGGAGATATTACTGTTTGTGCATTTACAATATTCATTGATTTTTGCCATTGAAAAACATGTTTTTCATATACCAGAAATGTTTGAAGCTACTGACTGAATGAAAGGAGCTGGCATCTCACTCTCTTTGAATCTTCTTTATCATGCTAGGATTAACAGGAAAAAGCTAAAAATTTCAGAATTGCACCGTGCAATGTGGAGATATTACTGTTTGTGCATTTACAATATTCATTGATTTTTGCCATTGAAAAACATGTTTTTCATATACCAGAAATGTTTGAAGCTACTGACTGAATGAAAGGAGCTGGCATCTCACTCTCTTTGAATCTTCTTTATCATGCTAGGATTAACAGGAAAAAGCTAAAAATTTCAGAATTGCACCGTGCAATGTGGAGATATTACTGTTTGTGCATTTACAATATTCATTGATTTTTGCCATTGAAAAACGTCCAGAAATGTTTGAAGCTACTGACTGAATGAAAGGAGCTGGCATCTCACTCTCTTTGAATCTTCTTTATCATGCTAGGATTAACAGGAAAAAGCTAAAAATTTCAGAATTGCACCGTGCAATGTGGAGATATTACTGTTTGTGCATTTACAATATTCATTGATTTTTGCCATTGAAAAACATGTTTTTCATATACCAGAAATGTTTGAAGCTACTGACTGAATGAAAGGAGCTGGCATCTCACTCTCTTTGAATCTTCTTTATCATGCTAGGATTAACAGGAAAAAGCTAAAAATTTCAGAATTGCACCGTGCAATGTGGAGATATTACTGTTTGTGCATTTACAATATTCATTGATTTTTGCCATTGAAAAACGTCCAGAAATGTTTGAAGCTACTGACTGAATGAAAGGAGCTGGCATCTCACTCTCTTTGAATCTTCTTTATCATGCTAGGATTAACAGGAAAAAGCTAAAAATTTCAGAATTGCACCGTGCAATGTGGAGATATTACTGTTTGTGCATTTACAATATTCATTGATTTTTGCCATTGAAAAACATGTTTTTCATATACCAGAAATGTTTGAAGCTACTGACTGAATGAAAGGAGCTGGCATCTCACTCTCTTTGAATCTTCTTTATCATGCTAGGATTAGCAGGAAAAAGCAAAAAATTTCAGAATTGCACCGTGCAATGTGGAGATATTACTGTTTGTGCATTTACAATATTCATTGATTTTTGCCATTGAAAAACGTCCAGAAATGTTTGAAGCTACTGACTGAATGAAAGGAGCTGGCATCTCACTCTCTTTGAATCTTCTTTATCATGCTAGGATTAACAGGAAAAAGCTAAAAATTTCAGAATTGCACCGTGCAATGTGGAGATATTACTGTTTGTGCATTTACAATATTCATTGATTTTTGCCATTGAAAAACGTCCAGAAATGTTTGAAGCTACTGACTGAATGAAAGGAGCTGGCATCTCACTCTCTTTGAATCTTCTTTATCATGCTAGGATTAACAGGAAAAAGCAAAAAATTTCAGAATTGCACCGTGCAATGTGGAGATATTACTGTTTGTGCATTTACAATATTCATTGATTTTTGCCATTGAAAAACGTCCAGAAATGTTTGAAGCTACTGACTGAATGAAAGGAGCTGGCATCTCACTCTCTTTGAATCTTCTTTATCATGCTAGGATTAGCAGGAAAAAGCAAAAAATTTCAGAATTGCACCGTGCAATGTGGAGATATTACTGTTTGTGCATTTACAATATTCATTGATTTTTGCCATTGAAAAACGTCCAGAAATGTTTGAAGCTACTGACTGAATGAAAGGAGCTGGCATCTCACTCTCTTTGAATCTTCTTTATCATGCTAGGATTAACAGGAAAAAGCTAAAAATTTCAGAATTGCACCGTGCAATGTGGAGATATTACTGTTTGTGCATTTACAATATTCATTGATTTTTGCCATTGAAAAACGTCCAGAAATGTTTGAAGCTACTGACTGAATGAAAGGAGCTGGCATCTCACTCTCTTTGAATCTTCTTTATCATGCTAGGATTAACAGGAAAAAGCTAAAAATTTCAGAATTGCACCAGGCAATGTGGAGATATTACTGTTTGTGCATTTACAATATTCATTGATTTTTGCCATTGAAAAACATGTTTTTCATATACCAGAAATGTTTGAAGCTACTGACTGAATGAAAGGAGCTGGCATCTCACTCTCTTTGAATCTTCTTTATCATGCTAGGATTAACAGGAAAAAGCTAAAAATTTCAGAATTGCACCGTGCAATGTGGAGATATTACTGTTTGTGCATTTACAATATTCATTGATTTTTGCCATTGAAAAACATGTTTTTCATATACCAGAAATGTTTGAAGCTACTGACTGAATGAAAGGAGCTGGCATCTCACTCTCTTTGAATCTTCTTTATCATGCTAGGATTAGCAGGAAAAAGCTAAAAATTTCAGAATTGCACCGTGCAATGTGGAGATATTACTGTTTGTGCATTTACAATATTCATTGATTTTTGCCATTGAAAAACGTCCAGAAATGTTTGAAGCTACTGACTGAATGAAAGGAGCTGGCATCTCACTCTCTTTGAATCTTCTTTATCATGCTAGGATTAACAGGAAAAAGCTAAAAATTTCAGAATTGCACCGTGCAATGTGGAGATATTACTGTTTGTGCATTTACAATATTCATTGATTTTTGCCATTGAAAAACATGTTTTTCATATACCAGAAATGTTTGAAGCTACTGACTGAATGAAAGGAGCTGGCATCTCACTCTCTTTGAATCTTCTTTATCATGCTAGGATTAACAGGAAAAAGCTAAAAATTTCAGAATTGCACCGTGCAATGTGGAGATATTACTGTTTGTGCATTTACAATATTCATTGATTTTTGCCATTGAAAAACATGTTTTTCATATACCAGAAATGTTTGAAGCTACTGACTGAATGAAAGGAGCTGGCATCTCACTCTCTTTGAATCTTCTTTATCATGCTAGGATTAACAGGAAAAAGCTAAAAATTTCAGAATTGCACCGTGCAATGTGGAGATATTACTGTTTGTGCATTTACAATATTCATTGATTTTTGCCATTGAAAAACGTCCAGAAATGTTTGAAGCTACTGACTGAATGAAAGGAGCTGGCATCTCACTCTCTTTGAATCTTCTTTATCATGCTAGGATTAACAGGAAAAAGCTAAAAATTTCAGAATTGCACCGTGCAATGTGGAGATATTACTGTTTGTGCATTTACAATATTCATTGATTTTTGCCATTGAAAAACATGTTTTTCATATACCAGAAATGTTTGAAGCTACTGACTGAATGAAAGGAGCTGGCATCTCACTCTCTTTGAATCTTCTTTATCATGCTAGGATTAGCAGGAAAAAGCTAAAAATTTCAGAATTGCACCGTGCAATGTGGAGATATTACTGTTTGTGCATTTACAATATTCATTGATTTTTGCCATTGAAAAACATGTTTTTCATATACCAGAAATGTTTGAAGCTACTGACTGAATGAAAGGAGCTGGCATCTCACTCTCTTTGAATCTTCTTTATCATGCTAGGATTAACAGGAAAAAGCTAAAAATTTCAGAATTGCACCGTGCAATGTGGAGATATTACTGTTTGTGCATTTACAATATTCATTGATTTTTGCCATTGAAAAACATGTTTTTCATATACCAGAAATGTTTGAAGCTACTGACTGAATGAAAGGAGCTGGCATCTCCCTCTCTTTGAATCTTCTTTATCATGCTAGGATTAGCAGGAAAAAGCTAAA
Organism: Phyllobates terribilis; assembly: GCF_046119375.1. NCBI lineage: Eukaryota > Metazoa > Chordata > Amphibia > Anura > Dendrobatidae > Phyllobates > Phyllobates terribilis. Next base: position 18,757 of record NW_027369913.1, read on the forward strand.
AATTTCAGAATTGCACCGTGCAATGTGGAGATATTACTGTTTGTGCATTTACAATATTCATTGATTTTTGCCATTGAAAAACGTCCAGAAATGTTTGAAGCTACTGACTGAATGAAAGGAGCTGGCATCTCACTCTCTTTGAATCTTCTTTATCATGCTAGGATTAGCAGGAAAAAGCAAAAAATTTCAGAATTGCACCGTGCAATGTGGAGATATTACTGTTTGTGCATTTACAATATTCATTGATTTTTGCCATTGAAAAACGTCCAGAAATGTTTGAAGCTACTGACTGAATGAAAGGAGCTGGCATCTCACTCTCTTTGAATCTTCTTTATCATGCTAGGATTAACAGGAAAAAGCAAAAAATTTCAGAATTGCACCGTGCAATGTGGAGATATTACTGTTTGTGCATTTACAATATTCATTGATTTTTGCCATTGAAAAACGTCCAGAAATGTTTGAAGCTACTGACTGAATGAAAGGAGCTGGCATCTCACTCTCTTTGAATCTTCTTTATCATGCTAGGATTAACAGGAAAAAGCAAAAAATTTCAGAATTGCACCGTGCAATGTGGAGATATTACTGTTTGTGCATTTACAATATTCATTGATTTTTGCCATTGAAAAACGTCCAGAAATGTTTGAAGCTACTGACTGAATGAAAGGAGCTGGCATCTCACTCTCTTTGAATCTTCTTTATCATGCTAGGATTAACAGGAAAAAGCAAAAAATTTCAGAATTGCACCGTGCAATGTGGAGATATTACTGTTTGTGCATTTACAATATTCATTGATTTTTGCCATTGAAAAACGTCCAGAAATGTTTGAAGCTACTGACTGAATGAAAGGAGCTGGCATCTCACTCTCTTTGAATCTTCTTTATCATGCTAGGATTAGCAGGAAAAAGCTAAAAATTTCAGAATTGCACCGTGCAATGTGGAGATATTACTGTTTGTGCATTTACAATATTCATTGATTTTTGCCATTGAAAAACATGTTTTTCATATACCAGAAATGTTTGAAGCTACTGACTGAATGAAAGGAGCTGGCATCTCACTCTCTTTGAATCTTCTTTATCATGCTAGGATTAACAGGAAAAAGCAAAAAATTTCAGAATTGCACCGTGCAATGTGGAGATATTACTGTTTGTGCATTTACAATATTCATTGATTTTTGCCATTGAAAAACATGTTTTTCATATACCAGAAATGTTTGAAGCTACTGACTGAATGAAAGGAGCTGGCATCTCACTCTCTTTGAATCTTCTTTATCATGCTAGGATTAACAGGAAAAAGCTAAAAATTTCAGAATTGCACCGTGCAATGTGGAGATATTACTGTTTGTGCATTTACAATATTCATTGATTTTTGCCATTGAAAAACATGTTTTTCATATACCAGAAATGTTTGAAGCTACTGACTGAATGAAAGGAGCTGGCATCTCACTCTCTTTGAATCTTCTTTATCATGCTAGGATTAACAGGAAAAAGCTAAAAATTTCAGAATTGCACCGTGCAATGTGGAGATATTACTGTTTGTGCATTTACAATATTCATTGATTTTTGCCATTGAAAAACATGTTTTTCATATACCAGAAATGTTTGAAGCTACTGACTGAATGAAAGGAGCTGGCATCTCACTCTCTTTGAATCTTCTTTATCATGCTAGGATTAACAGGAAAAAGCTAAAAATTTCAGAATTGCACCGTGCAATGTGGAGATATTACTGTTTGTGCATTTACAATATTCATTGATTTTTGCCATTGAAAAACATGTTTTTCATATACCAGAAATGTTTGAAGCTACTGACTGAATGAAAGGAGCTGGCATCTCACTCTCTTTGAATCTTCTTTATCATGCTAGGATTAACAGGAAAAAGCTAAAAATTTCAGAATTGCACCGTGCAATGTGGAGATATTACTGTTTGTGCATTTACAATATTCATTGATTTTTGCCATTGAAAAACATGTTTTTCATATACCAGAAATGTTTGAAGCTACTGACTGAATGAAAGGAGCTGGCATCTCACTCTCTTTGAATCTTCTTTATCATGCTAGGATTAGCAGGAAAAAGCAAAAAATTTCAGAATTGCACCGTGCAATGTGGAGATATTACTGTTTGTGCATTTACAATATTCATTGATTTTTGCCATTGAAAAACGTCCAGAAATGTTTGAAGCTACTGACTGAATGAAAGGAGCTGGCATCTCACTCTCTTTGAATCTTCTTTATCATGCTAGGATTAGCAGGAAAAAGCAAAAAATTTCAGAATTGCACCGTGCAATGTGGAGATATTACTGTTTGTGCATTTACAATATTCATTGATTTTTGCCATTGAAAAACGTCCAGAAATGTTTGAAGCTACTGACTGAATGAAAGGAGCTGGCATCTCACTCTCTTTGAATCTTCTTTATCATGCTAGGATTAGCAGGAAAAAGCAAAAAATTTCAGAATTGCACCGTGCAATGTGGAGATATTACTGTTTGTGCATTTACAATATTCATTGATTTTTGCCATTGAAAAACGTCCAGAAATGTTTGAAGCTACTGACTGAATGAAAGGAGCTGGCATCTCACTCTCTTTGAATCTTCTTTATCATGCTAGGATTAACAGGAAAAAGCTAAAAATTTCAGAATTGCACCGTGCAATGTGGAGATATTACTGTTTGTGCATTTACAATATTCATTGATTTTTGCCATTGAAAAACATGTTTTTCATATACCAGAAATGTTTGAAGCTACTGACTGAATGAAAGGAGCTGGCATCTCACTCTCTTTGAATCTTCTTTACCATGCTAGGATTAACAGGAAAAAGCTAAAAATTTCAGAATTGCACCGTGCAATGTGGAGATATTACTGTTTGTGCATTTACAATATTCATTGATTTTTGCCATTGAAAAACATGTTTTTCATATACCAGAAATGTTTGAAGCTACTGACTGAATGAAAGGAGCTGGCATCTCACTCTCTTTGAATCTTCTTTATCATGCTAGGATTAGCAGGAAAAAGCAAAAAATTTCAGAATTGCACCGTGCAATGTGGAGATATTACTGTTTGTGCATTTACAATATTCATTGATTTTTGCCATTGAAAAACGTCCAGAAATGTTTGAAGCTACTGACTGAATGAAAGGAGCTGGCATCTCACTCTCTTTGAATCTTCTTTATCATGCTAGGATTAGCAGGAAAAAGCAAAAAATTTCAGAATTGCACCGTGCAATGTGGAGATATTACTGTTTGTGCATTTACAATATTCATTGATTTTTGCCATTGAAAAACATGTTTTTCATATACCAGAAATGTTTGAAGCTACTGACTGAATGAAAGGAGCTGGCATCTCACTCTCTTTGAATCTTCTTTATCATGCTAGGATTAACAGGAAAAAGCTAAAAATTTCAGAATTGCACCGTGCAATGTGGAGATATTACTGTTTGTGCATTTACAATATTCATTGATTTTTGCCATTGAAAAACATGTTTTTCATATACCAGAAATGTTTGAAGCTACTGACTGAATGAAAGGAGCTGGCATCTCACTCTCTTTGAATCTTCTTTATCATGCTAGGATTAACAGGAAAAAGCTAAAAATTTGTGGAGATATTACTGTTTGTGCATTACAATATTCATTGATTTTTGCCATTGAAAAACATGTTTTTCATATACCAGAAATGTTTGAAGCTACTGACTGAATGAAAGGAGCTGGCATCTCACTCTCTTTGAATCTTCTTTATCATGCTAGGATTAACAGGAAAAAGCTAAAAATTTCAGAATTGCACCGTGCAATGTGGAGATATTACTGTTTGTGCATTTACAATATTCATTGATTTTTGCCATTGAAAAACGTCCAGAAATGTTTGAAGCTACTGACTGAATGAAAGGAGCTGGCATCTCACTCTCTTTGAATCTTCTTTATCATGCTAGGATTAACAGGAAAAAGCTAAAAATTTCAGAATTGCACCGTGCAATGTGGAGATATTACTGTTTGTGCATTTACAATATTCATTGATTTTTGCCATTGAAAAACGTTCCAGAAATGTTTGAAGCTACTGACTGAATGAAAGGAGCTGGCATCTCACTCTCTTTGAATCTTCTTTATCATGCTAGGATTAACAGGAAAAAGCTAAAAATTTCAGAATTGCACCGTGCAATGTGGAGATATTACTGTTTGTGCATTTACAATATTCATTGATTTTTGCCATTGAAAAACATGTTTTTCATATACCAGAAATGTTTGAAGCTACTGACTGAATGAAAGGAGCTGGCATCTCACTCTCTTTGAATCTTCTTTATCATGCTAGGATTAACAGGAAAAAGCTAAAAATTTCAGAATTGCACCGTGCAATGTGGAGATATTACTGTTTGTGCATTTACAATATTCATTGATTTTTGCCATTGAAAAACATGTTTTTCATATACCAGAAATGTTTGAAGCTACTGACTGAATGAAAGGAGCTGGCATCTCACTCTCTTTGAATCTTCTTTATCATGCTAGGATTAGCAGGAAAAGCTAAAAATTTCAGAATTGCACCGTGCAATGTGGAGATATTACTGTTTGTGCATTTACAATATTCATTGATTTTTGCCATTGAAAAACATGTTTTTCATATACCAGAAATGTTTGAAGCTACTGACTGAATGAAAGGAGCTGGCATCTCACTCTCTTTGAATCTTCTTTATCATGCTAGGATTAACAGGAAAAAGCTAAAAATTTCAGAATTGCACCGTGCAATGTGGAGATATTACTGTTTGTGCATTTACAATATTCATTGATTTTTGCCATTGAAAAACATGTTTTTCATATACCAGAAATGTTTGAAGCTACTGACTGAATGAAAGGAGCTGGCATCTCACTCTCTTTGAATCTTCTTTATCATGCTAGGATTAGCAGGAAAAAGCTAAAAATTCAGAATTGCACCGTGCAATGTGGAGATATTACTGTTTGTGCATTTACAATATTCATTGATTTTTGCCATTGAAAAACGTCCAGAAATGTTTGAAGCTACTGACTGAATGAAAGGAGCTGGCATCTCACTCTCTTTGAATCTTCTTTATCATGCTAGGATTAGCAGAAAAAGCAAAAAATTTCAGAATTGCACCGTGCAATGTGGAGATATTACTGTTTGTGCATTTACAATATTCATTGATTTTTGCCATTGAAAAACGTCCAGAAATGTTTGAAGCTACTGACTGAATGAAAGGAGCTGGCATCTCACTCTCTTTGAATCTTCTTTATCATGCTAGGATTAACAGGAAAAAGCAAAAATTTCAGAATTGCACCGTGCAATGTGGAGATATTACTGTTTGTGCATTTACAATATTCATTGATTTTTGCCATTGAAAAACGTCCAGAAATGTTTGAAGCTACTGACTGAATGAAAGGAGCTGGCATCTCACTCTCTTTGAATCTTCTTTATCATGCTAGGATTAACAGGAAAAAGCAAAAAATTTCAGAATTGCACCGTGCAATGTGGAGATATTACTGTTTGTGCATTTACAATATTCATTGATTTTTGCCATTGAAAAACGTCCAGAAATGTTTGAAGCTACTGACTGAATGAAAGGAGCTGGCATCTCACTCTCTTTGAATCTTCTTTATCATGCTAGGATTAACAGGAAAAAGCAAAAAATTTCAGAATTGCACCGTGCAATGTGGAGATATTACTGTTTGTGCATTTACAATATTCATTGATTTTTGCCATTGAAAAACGATGTTTTTCCTTATACCAGAAATGTTTGAAGCTACTGACTGAATGAAAGGAGCTGGCATCTCACTCTCTTTGAATCTTCTTTATCATGCTAGGATTAACAGGAAAAAGCTAAAAATTTCAGAATTGCACCGTGCAATGTGGAGATATTACTGTTTGTGCATTTACAATATTCATTGATTTTTGCCATTGAAAAACATGTTTTTCATATACCAGAAATGTTTGAAGCTACTGACTGAATGAAAGGAGCTGGCATCTCACTCTCTTTGAATCTTCTTTATCATGCTAGGATTAACAGGAAAAAGCTAAAAATTTCAGAATTGCACCGTGCAATGTGGAGATATTACTGTTTGTGCATTTACAATATTCATTGATTTTTGCCATTGAAAAACATGTTTTTCATATACCAGAAATGTTTGAAGCTACTGACTGAATGAAAGGAGCTGGCATCTCACTCTCTTTGAATCTTCTTTATCATGCTAGGATTAACAGGAAAAAGCTAAAAATTTCAGAATTGCACCGTGCAATGTGGAGATATTACTGTTTGTGCATTTACAATATTCATTGATTTTTGCCATTGAAAAACATGTTTTTCATATACCAGAAATGTTTGAAGCTACTGACTGAATGAAAGGAGCTGGCATCTCACTCTCTTTGAATCTTCTTTATCATGCTAGGATTAACAGGAAAAAGCTAAAAATTTCAGAATTGCACCGTGCAATGTGGAGATATTACTGTTTGTGCATTTACAATATTCATTGATTTTTGCCATTGAAAAACATGTTTTTCATATACCAGAAATGTTTGAAGCTACTGACTGAATGAAAGGAGCTGGCATCTCACTCTCTTTGAATCTTCTTTATCATGCTAGGATTAACAGGAAAAAGCTAAAAATTTCAGAATTGCACCGTGCAATGTGGAGATATTACTGTTTGTGCATTTACAATATTCATTGATTTTTGCCATTGAAAAACATGTTTTTCATATACCAGAAATGTTTGAAGCTACTGACTGAATGAAAGGAGCTGGCATCTCACTCTCTTTGAATCTTCTTTATCATGCTAGGATTAACAGGAAAAAGCTAAAAATTTCAGAATTGCACCGTGCAATGTGGAGATATTACTGTTTGTGCATTTACAATATTCATTGATTTTTGCCATTGAAAAACATGTTTTTCATATACCAGAAATGTTTGAAGCTACTGACTGAATGAAAGGAGCTGGCATCTCACTCTCTTTGAATCTTCTTTATCATGCTAGGATTAGCAGGAAAAAGCAAAAAATTTCAGAATTGCACCGTGCAATGTGGAGATATTACTGTTTGTGCATTTACAATATTCATTGATTTTTGCCATTGAAAAACGTCCAGAAATGTTTGAAGCTACTGACTGAATGAAAGGAGCTGGCATCTCACTCTCTTTGAATCTTCTTTATCATGCTAGGATTAGCAGGAAAAAGCAAAAATTTCAGAATTGCACCGTGCAATGTGGAGATATTACTGTTTGTGCATTTACAATATTCATTGATTTTTGCCATTGAAAAACGTCCAGAAATGTTTGAAGCTACTGACTGAATGAAAGGAGCTGGCATCTCACTCTCTTTGAATCTTCTTTATCATGCTAGGATTAGCAGGAAAAAGCAAAAAATTTCAGAATTGCACCGTGCAATGTGGAGATATTACTGTTTGTGCATTTACAATATTCATTGATTTTTGCCATTGAAAAACGTCCAGAAATGTTTGAAGCTACTGACTGAATGAAAGGAGCTGGCATCTCACTCTCTTTGAATCTTCTTTATCATGCTAGGATTAACAGGAAAAAGCTAAAAATTTCAGAATTGCACCGTGCAATGTGGAGATATTACTGTTTGTGCATTTACAATATTCATTGATTTTTGCCATTGAAAAACATGTTTTTCATATACCAGAAATGTTTGAAGCTACTGACTGAATGAAAGGAGCTGGCATCTCACTCTCTTTGAATCTTCTTTATCATGCTAGGATTAACAGGAAAAAGCTAAAAATTTCAGAATTGCACCGTGCAATGTGGAGATATTACTGTTTGTGCATTTACAATATTCATTGATTTTTGCCATTGAAAAACATGTTTTTCATATACCAGAAATGTTTGAAGCTACTGACTGAATGAAAGGAGCTGGCATCTCACTCTCTTTGAATCTTCTTTATCATGCTAGGATTAGCAGGAAAAAGCAAAAAATTTCAGAATTGCACCGTGCAATGTGGAGATATTACTGTTTGTGCATTTACAATATTCATTGATTTTTGCCATTGAAAAACATGTTTTTCATATCCAGAAATGTTTGAAGCTACTGACTGAATGAAAGGAGCTGGCATCTCACTCTCTTTGAATCTTCTTTATCATGCTAGGATTAGCAGGAAAAAGCTAAAAATTTCAGAATTGCACCGTGCAATGTGGAGATATTACTGTTTGTGCATTTACAATATTCATTGATTTTTGCCATTGAAAAACATGTTTTTCATATACCAGAAATGTTTGAAGCTACTGACTGAATGAAAGGAGCTGGCATCTCACTCTCTTTGAATCTTCTTTATCATGCTAGGATTAACAGGAAAAAGCTAAAAATTTCAGAATTGCACCGTGCAATGTGGAGATATTACTGTTTGTGCATTTACAATATTCATTGATTTTTGCCATTGAAAACATGTTTTTCATATACCAGAAATGTTTGAAGCTACTGACTGAATGAAAGGAGCTGGCATCTCACTCTCTTTGAATCTTCTTTATCATGCTAGGATTAACAGGAAAAAGCTAAAAATTTCAGAATTGCACCGTGCAATGTGGAGATATTACTGTTTGTGCATTTACAATATTCATTGATTTTTGCCATTGAAAAACATGTTTTTCATATACCAGAAATGTTTGAAGCTACTGACTGAATGAAAGGAGCTGGCATCTCACTCTCTTTGAATCTTCTTTATCATGCTAGGATTAACAGGAAAAAGCTAAAAATTTCAGAATTGCACCGTGCAATGTGGAGATATTACTGTTTGTGCATTTACAATATTCATTGATTTTTGCCATTGAAAAACGTCCAGAAATGTTTGAAGCTACTGACTGAATGAAAGGAGCTGGCATCTCACTCTCTTTGAATCTTCTTTATCATGCTAGGATTAACAGGAAAAAGCTAAAAATTTCAGAATTGCACCGTGCAATGTGGAGATATTACTGTTTGTGCATTTACAATATTCATTGATTTTTGCCATTGAAAAACGTCGCTAGGATTAACAGGAAAAAGCTAAAAATTTCAGAATTGCACCGTGCAATGTGGAGATATTACTGTTTGTGCATTTACAATATTCATTGATTTTTGCCATTGAAAAACATGTTTTTCATATACCAGAAATGTTTGAAGCTACTGACTGAATGAAAGGAGCTGGCATCTCACTCTCTTTGAATCTTCTTTATCATGCTAGGATTAACAGGAAAAAGCTAAAAATTTCAGAATTGCACCGTGCAATGTGGAGATATTACTGTTTGTGCATTTACAATATTCATTGATTTTTGCCATTGAAAAACATGTTTTTCATATACCAGAAATGTTTGAAGCTACTGACTGAATGAAAGGAGCTGGCATCTCACTCTCTTTGAATCTTCTTTATCATGCTAGGATTAACAGGAAAAAGCAAAAAATTTCAGAATTGCACCGTGCAATGTGGAGATATTACTGTTTGTGCATTTACAATATTCATTGATTTTTGCCATTGAAAAACATGTTTTTCATATACCAGAAATGTTTGAAGCTACTGACTGAATGAAAGGAGCTGGCATCTCACTCTCTTTGAATCTTCTTTATCATGCTAGGATTAACAGGAAAAAGCTAAAAATTTCAGAATTGCACCGTGCAATGTGGAGATATTACTGTTTGTGCATTTACAATATTCATTGATTTTTGCCATTGAAAAACGTCCAGAAATGTTTGAAGCTACTGACTGAATGAAAGGAGCTGGCATCTCACTCTCTTTGAATCTTCTTTATCATGCTAGGATTAACAGGAAAAAGCTAAAAATTTCAGAATTGCACCGTGCAATGTGGAGATATTACTGTTTGTGCATTTACAATATTCATTGATTTTTGCCATTGAAAAACATGTTTTTCATATACCAGAAATGTTTGAAGCTACTGACTGAATGAAAGGAGCTGGCATCTCACTCTCTTTGAATCTTCTTTATCATGCTAGGATTAACAGGAAAAAGCAAAAAATTTCAGAATTGCACCGTGCAATGTGGAGATATTACTGTTTGTGCATTTACAATATTCATTGATTTTTGCCATTGAAAAACATGTTTTTCATATACCAGAAATGTTTGAAGCTACTGACTGAATGAAAGGAGCTGGCATCTCACTCTCTTTGAATCTTCTTTATCATGCTAGGATTAACAGGAAAAAGCTAAAAATTTCAGAATTGCACCGTGCAATGTGGAGATATTACTGTTTGTGCATTTACAATATTCATTGATTTTTGCCATTGAAAAACATGTTTTTCATATACCAGAAATGTTTGAAGCTACTGACTGAATGAAAGGAGCTGGCATCTCACTCTCTTTGAATCTTCTTTATCATGCTAGGATTAACAGGAAAAAGCTAAAAATTTCAGAATTGCACCGTGCAATGTGGAGATATTACTGTTTGTGCATTTACAATATTCATTGATTTTTGCCATTGAAAAACATGTTTTTCATATACCAGAAATGTTTGAAGCTACTGACTGAATGAAAGGAGCTGGCATCTCACTCTCTTTGAATCTTCTTTATCATGCTAGGATTAACAGGAAAAAGCTAAAAATTTCAGAATTGCACCGTGCAATGTGGAGATATTACTGTTTGTGCATTTACAATATTCATTGATTTTTGCCATTGAAAAACATGTTTTTCATATACCAGAAATGTTTGAAGCTACTGACTGAATGAAAGGAGCTGGCATCTCACTCTCTTTGAATCTTCTTTATCATGCTAGGATTAACAGGAAAAAGCTAAAAATTTCAGAATTGCACCGTGCAATGTGGAGATATTACTGTTTGTGCATTTACAATATTCATTGATTTTTGCCATTGAAAAACATGTTTTTCATATACCAGAAATGTTTGAAGCTACTGACTGAATGAAAGGAGCTGGCATCTCACTCTCTTTGAATCTTCTTTATCATGCTAGGATTAGCAGGAAAAAGCAAAAAATTTCAGAATTGCACCGTGCAATGTGGAGATATTACTGTTTGTGCATTTACAATATTCATTGATTTTTGCCATTGAAAAACGTCCAGAAATGTTTGAAGCTACTGACTGAATGAAAGGAGCTGGCATCTCACTCTCTTTGAATCTTCTTTATCATGCTAGGATTAGCAGGAAAAAGCAAAAAATTTCAGAATTGCACCGTGCAATGTGGAGATATTACTGTTCGTGCATTTACAATATTCATTGATTTTTGCCATTGAAAAACGTCCAGAAATGTTTGAAGCTACTGACTGAATGAAAGGAGCTGGCATCTCACTCTCTTTGAATCTTCTTTATCATGCTAGGATTAGCAGGAAAAAGCAAAAAATTTCAGAATTGCACCGTGCAATGTGGAGATATTACTGTTTGTGCATTTACAATATTCATTGATTTTTGCCATTGAAAAATCATCCAGAAATGTTTGAAGCTACTGACTGAATGAAAGGAGCTGGCATCTCACTCTCTTTGAATCTTCTTTATCATGCTAGGATTAACAGGAAAAAGCTAAAAATTTCAGAATTGCACCGTGCAATGTGGAGATATTACTGTTTGTGCATTTACAATATTCATTGATTTTTGCCATTGAAAAACATGTTTTTCATATACCAGAAATGTTTGAAGCTACTGACTGAATGAAAGGAGCTGGCATCTCACTCTCTTTGAATCTTCTTTATCATGCTAGGATTAACAGGAAAAAGCTAAAAATTTCAGAATTGCACCGTGCAATGTGGAGATATTACTGTTTGTGCATTTACAATATTCATTGATTTTTGCCATTGAAAAACATGTTTTTCATATACCAGAAATGTTTGAAGCTACTGACTGAATGAAAGGAGCTGGCATCTCACTCTCTTTGAATCTTCTTTATCATGCTAGGATTAACAGGAAAAAGCTAAAAATTTCAGAATTGCACCGTGCAATGTGGAGATATTACTGTTTGTGCATTTACAATATTCATTGATTTTTGCCATTGAAAAACATGTTTTTCATATACCAGAAATGTTTGAAGCTACTGACTGAATGAAAGGAGCTGGCATCTCACTCTCTTTGAATCTTCTTTATCATGCTAGGATTAACAGGAAAAAGCAAAAAATTTCAGAATTGCACCGTGCAATGTGGAGATATTACTGTTTGTGCATTTACAATATTCATTGATTTTTGCCATTGAAAAACATGTTTTTCATATACCAGAAATGTTTGAAGCTACTGACTGAATGAAAGGAGCTGGCATCTCACTCTCTTTGAATCTTCTTTATCATGCTAGGATTAACAGGAAAAAGCTAAAAATTTCAGAATTGCACCGTGCAATGTGGAGATATTACTGTTTGTGCATTTACAATATTCATTGATTTTTGCCATTGAAAAACGTCCAGAAATGTTTGAAGCTACTGACTGAATGAAAGGAGCTGGCATCTCACTCTCTTTGAATCTTCTTTATCATGCTAGGATTAACAGGAAAAAGCTAAAAATTTCAGAATTGCACCGTGCAATGTGGAGATATTACTGTTTGTGCATTTACAATATTCATTGATTTTTGCCATTGAAAAACATGTTTTTCATATACCAGAAATGTTTGAAGCTACTGACTGAATGAAAGGAGCTGGCATCTCACTCTCTTTGAATCTTCTTTATCATGCTAGGATTAACAGGAAAAAGCAAAAAATTTCAGAATTGCACCGTGCAATGTGGAGATATTACTGTTTGTGCATTTACAATATTCATTGATTTTTGCCATTGAAAAACATGTTTTTCATATACCAGAAATGTTTGAAGCTACTGACTGAATGAAAGGAGCTGGCATCTCACTCTCTTTGAATCTTCTTTATCATGCTAGGATTAACAGGAAAAAGCTAAAAATTTCAGAATTGCACCGTGCAATGTGGAGATATTACTGTTTGTGCATTTACAATATTCATTGATTTTTGCCATTGAAAAACATGTTTTTCATATACCAGAAATGTTTGAAGCTACTGACTGAATGAAAGGAGCTGGCATCTCACTCTCTTTGAATCTTCTTTATCATGCTAGGATTAACAGGAAAAAGCTAAAAATTTCAGAATTGCACCGTGCAATGTGGAGATATTACTGTTTGTGCATTTACAATATTCATTGATTTTTGCCATTGAAAAACATGTTTTTCATATACCAGAAATGTTTGAAGCTACTGACTGAATGAAAGGAGCTGGCATCTCACTCTCTTTGAATCTTCTTTATCATGCTAGGATTAACAGGAAAAAGCTAAAAATTTCAGAATTGCACCGTGCAATGTGGAGATATTACTGTTTGTGCATTTACAATATTCATTGATTTTTGCCATTGAAAAACATGTTTTTCATATACCAGAAATGTTTGAAGCTACTGACTGAATGAAAGGAGCTGGCATCTCACTCTCTTTGAATCTTCTTTATCATGCTAGGATTAACAGGAAAAAGCTAAAAATTTCAGAATTGCACCGTGCAATGTGGAGATATTACTGTTTGTGCATTTACAATATTCATTGATTTTTGCCATTGAAAAACATGTTTTTCATATACCAGAAATGTTTGAAGCTACTGACTGAATGAAAGGAGCTGGCATCTCACTCTCTTTGAATCTTCTTTATCATGCTAGGATTAGCAGGAAAAAGCAAAAAATTTCAGAATTGCACCGTGCAATGTGGAGATATTACTGTTTGTGCATTTACAATATTCATTGATTTTTGCCATTGAAAAACGTCCAGAAATGTTTGAAGCTACTGACTGAATGAAAGGAGCTGGCATCTCACTCTCTTTGAATCTTCTTTATCATGCTAGGATTAGCAGGAAAAGCAAAAAATTTCAGAATTGCACCGTGCAATGTGGAGATATTACTGTTCGTGCATTTACAATATTCATTGATTTTTGCCATTGAAAAACGTCCAGAAATGTTTGAAGCTACTGACTGAATGAAAGGAGCTGGCATCTCACTCTCTTTGAATCTTCTTTATCATGCTAGGATTAGCAGGAAAAAGCAAAAAATTTCAGAATTGCACCGTGCAATGTGGAGATATTACTGTTTGTGCATTTACAATATTCATTGATTTTTGCCATTGAAAAACATGTTTTTCATATACCAGAAATGTTTGAAGCTACTGACTGAATGAAAGGAGCTGGCATCTCACTCTCTTTGAATCTTCTTTATCATGCTAGGATTAACAGGAAAAAGCTAAAAATTTCAGAATTGCACCGTGCAATGTGGAGATATTACTGTTTGTGCATTTACAATATTCATTGATTTTTGCCATTGAAAAACATGTTTTTCATATACCAGAAATGTTTGAAGCTACTGACTGAATGAAAGGAGCTGGCATCTCACTCTCTTTGAATCTTCTTTATCATGCTAGGATTAACAGGAAAAAGCTAAAAATTTCAGAATTGCACCGTGCAATGTGGAGATATTACTGTTTGTGCATTTACAATATTCATTGATTTTTGCCATTGAAAAACATGTTTTTCATATACCAGAAATGTTTGAAGCTACTGACTGAATGAAAGGAGCTGGCATCTCACTCTCTTTGAATCTTCTTTATCATGCTAGGATTAACAGGAAAAAGCAAAAAATTTCAGAATTGCACCGTGCAATGTGGAGATATTACTGTTTGTGCATTTACAATATTCATTGATTTTTGCCATTGAAAAACATGTTTTTCATATACCAGAAATGTTTGAAGCTACTGACTGAATGAAAGGAGCTGGCATCTCACTCTCTTTGAATCTTCTTTATCATGCTAGGATTAACAGGAAAAAGCTAAAAATTTCAGAATTGCACCGTGCAATGTGGAGATATTACTGTTTGTGCATTTACAATATTCATTGATTTTTGCCATTGAAAAACATGTTTTCATATACCAGAAATGTTTGAAGCTACTGACTGAATGAAAGGAGCTGGCATCTCACTCTCTTTGAATCTTCTTTATCATGCTAGGATTAACAGGAAAAAGCTAAAAATTTCAGAATTGCACCGTGCAATGTGGAGATATTACTGTTTGTGCATTTACAATATTCATTGATTTTTGCCATTGAAAAACATGTTTTTCCATATACCAGAAATGTTTGAAGCTACTGACTGAATGAAAGGAGCTGGCATCTCACTCTCTTTGAATCTTCTTTATCATGCTAGGATTAACAGGAAAAAGCTAAAAATTTCAGAATTGCACCGTGCAATGTGGAGATATTACTGTTTGTGCATTTACAATATTCATTGATTTTTGCCATTGAAAAACATGTTTTTCATATACCAGAAATGTTTGAAGCTACTGACTGAATGAAAGGAGCTGGCATCTCACTCTCTTTGAATCTTCTTTATCATGCTAGGATTAACAGGAAAAGCTAAAAATTTCAGAATTGCACCGTGCAATGTGGAGATATTACTGTTTGTGCATTTACAATATTCATTGATTTTTGCCATTGAAAAACATGTTTTTCATATACCAGAAATGTTTGAAGCTACTGACTGAATGAAAGGAGCTGGCATCTCACTCTCTTTGAATCTTCTTTATCATGCTAGGATTAACAGGAAAAAGCTAAAAATTTCAGAATTGCACCGTGCAATGTGGAGATATTACTGTTTGTGCATTTACAATATTCATTGATTTTTGCCATTGAAAAACATGTTTTTCATATACCAGAAATGTTTGAAGCTACTGACTGAATGAAAGGAGCTGGCATCTCACTCTCTTTGAATCTTCTTTATCATGCTAGGATTAACAGGAAAAAGCTAAAAATTTCAGAATTGCACCGTGCAATGTGGAGATATTACTGTTTGTGCATTTACAATATTCATTGATTTTTGCCATTGAAAAACATGTTTTTCATATACCAGAAATGTTTGAAGCTACTGACTGAATGAAAGGAGCTGGCATCTCACTCTCTTTGAATCTTCTTTATCATGCTAGGATTAACAGGAAAAAGCTAAAAATTTCAGAATTGCACCGTGCAATGTGGAGATATTACTGTTTGTGCATTTACAATATTCATTGATTTTTGCCATTGAAAAACATGTTTTTCATATACCAGAAATGTTTGAAGCTACTGACTGAATGAAAGGAGCTGGCATCTCACTCTCTTTGAATCTTCTTTATCATGCTAGGATTAACAGGAAAAAGCTAAAAATTTCAGAATTGCACCGTGCAATGTGGAGATATTACTGTTTGTGCATTTACAATATTCATTGATTTTTGCCATTGAAAAACATGTTTTTCATATACCAGAAATGTTTGAAGCTACTGACTGAATGAAAGGAGCTGGCATCTCACTCTCTTTGAATCTTCTTTATCATGCTAGGATTAGCAGGAAAAAGCAAAAAATTTCAGAATTGCACCGTGCAATGTGGAGATATTACTGTTTGTGCATTTACAATATTCATTGATTTTTGCCATTGAAAAACGTTCCAGAAATGTTTGAAGCTACTGACTGAATGAAAGGAGCTGGCATCTCACTCTCTTTGAATCTTCTTTATCATGCTAGGATTAGCAGGAAAAAGCAAAAAATTTCAGAATTGCACCGTGCAATGTGGAGATATTACTGTTTGTGCATTTACAATATTCATTGATTTTTGCCATTGAAAAACGTCCAGAAATGTTTGAAGCTACTGACTGAATGAAAGGAGCTGGCATCTCACTCTCTTTGAATCTTCTTTATCATGCTAGGATTAGCAGGAAAAGCAAAAAATTTCAGAATTGCACCGTGCAATGTGGAGATATTACTGTTTGTGCATTTACAATATTCATTGATTTTTGCCATTGAAAAACAGTATAACCAGAAATGTTTGAAGCTACTGACTGAATGAAAGGAGCTGGCATCTCACTCTCTTTGAATCTTCTTTATCATGCTAGGATTAACAGGAAAAAGCTAAAAATTTCAGAATTGCACCGTGCAATGTGGAGATATTACTGTTTGTGCATTTACAATATTCATTGATTTTTGCCATTGAAAAACATGTTTTTCATATACCAGAAATGTTTGAAGCTACTGACTGAATGAAAGGAGCTGGCATCTCACTCTCTTTGAATCTTCTTTATCATGCTAGGATTAACAGGAAAAAGCTAAAAATTTCAGAATTGCACCGTGCAATGTGGAGATATTACTGTTTGTGCATTTACAATATTCATTGATTTTTGCCATTGAAAAACATGTTTTTCATATACCAGAAATGTTTGAAGCTACTGACTGAATGAAAGGAGCTGGCATCTCACTCTCTTTGAATCTTCTTTATCATGCTAGGATTAGCAGGAAAAAGCAAAAAATTTCAGAATTGCACCGTGCAATGTGGAGATATTACTGTTTGTGCATTTACAATATTCATTGATTTTTGCCATTGAAAAACGTCCAGAAATGTTTGAAGCTACTGACTGAATGAAAGGAGCTGGCATCTCACTCTCTTTGAATCTTCTTTATCATGCTAGGATTAGCAGGAAAAAGCAAAAAATTTCAGAATTGCACCGTGCAATGTGGAGATATTACTGTTTGTGCATTTACAATATTCATTGATTTTTGCCATTGAAAAACATGTTTTTCATATACCAGAAATGTTTGAAGCTACTGACTGAATGAAAGGAGCTGGCATCTCACTCTCTTTGAATCTTCTTTATCATGCTAGGATTAACAGGAAAAAGCTAAAAATTTCAGAATTGCACCGTGCAATGTGGAGATATTACTGTTTGTCCATTTACAATATTCATTGATTTTTGCCATTGAAAAACATGTTTTTCATATACCAGAAATGTTTGAAGCTACTGACTGAATGAAAGGAGCTGGCATCTCACTCTCTTTGAATCTTCTTTATCATGCTAGGATTAACAGGAAAAAGCTAAAAATTTCAGAATTGCACCGTGCAATGTGGAGATATTACTGTTTGTGCATTTACAATATTCATTGATTTTTGCCATTGAAAAACATGTTTTTCATATACCAGAAATGTTTGAAGCTACTGACTGAATGAAAGGAGCTGGCATCTCACTCTCTTTGAATCTTCTTTATCATGCTAGGATTAACAGGAAAAAGCTAAAATTTCAGAATTGCACCGTGCAATGTGGAGATATTACTGTTTGTGCATTTACAATATTCATTGATTTTTGCCATTGAAAAACGTCCAGAAATGTTTGAAGCTACTGACTGAATGAAAGGAGCTGGCATCTCACTCTCTTTGAATCTTCTTTATCATGCTAGGATTAACAGGAAAAAGCTAAAAATTTCAGAATTGCACCGTGCAATGTGGAGATATTACTGTTTGTGCATTTACAATATTCATTGATTTTTGCCATTGAAAAACGTCCAGAAATGTTTGAAGCTACTGACTGAATGAAAGGAGCTGGCATCTCACTCTCTTTGAATCTTCTTTATCATGCTAGGATTAACAGGAAAAAGCTAAAAATTTCAGAATTGCACCGTGCAATGTGGAGATATTACTGTTTGTGCATTTACAATATTCATTGATTTTTGCCATTGAAAAACATGTTTTTCATATACCAGAAATGTTTGAAGCTACTGACTGAATGAAAGGAGCTGGCATCTCACTCTCTTTGAATCTTCTTTATCATGCTAGGATTAACAGGAAAAAGCTAAAAATTTCAGAATTGCACCGTGCAATGTGGAGATATTACTGTTTGTGCATTTACAATATTCATTGATTTTTGCCATTGAAAAACATGTTTTTCATATACCAGAAATGTTTGAAGCTACTGACTGAATGAAAGGAGCTGGCATCTCACTCTCTTTGAATCTTCTTTATCATGCTAGGATTAACAGGAAAAAGCAAAAAATTTCAGAATTGCACCGTGCAATGTGGAGATATTACTGTTTGTGCATTTACAATATTCATTGATTTTTGCCATTGAAAAACATGTTTTTCATATACCAGAAATGTTTGAAGCTACTGACTGAATGAAAGGAGCTGGCATCTCACTCTCTTTGAATCTTCTTTATCATGCTAGGATTAACAGGAAAAGCTAAAAATTTCAGAATTGCACCGTGCAATGTGGAGATATTACTGTTTGTGCATTTACAATATTCATTGATTTTTGCCATTGAAAAACGTCCAGAAATGTTTGAAGCTACTGACTGAATGAAAGGAGCTGGCATCTCACTCTCTTTGAATCTTCTTTATCATGCTAGGATTAACAGGAAAAAGCTAAAAATTTCAGAATTGCACCGTGCAATGTGGAGATATTACTGTTTGTGCATTTACAATATTCATTGATTTTTGCCATTGAAAAACGTCCAGAAATGTTTGAAGCTACTGACTGAATGAAAGGAGCTGGCATCTCACTCTCTTTGAATCTTCTTTATCATGCTAGGATTAGCAGGAAAAAGCAAAAAATTTCAGAATTGCACCGTGCAATGTGGAGATATTACTGTTTGTGCATTTACAATATTCATTGATTTTTGCCATTGAAAAACGTCCAGAAATGTTTGAAGCTACTGACTGAATGAAAGGAGCTGGCATCTCACTCTCTTTGAATCTTCTTTATCATGCTAGGATTAACAGGAAAAAGCTAAAAATTTCAGAATTGCACCGTGCAATGTGGAGATATTACTGTTTGTGCATTTACAATATTCATTGATTTTTGCCATTGAAAAACATGTTTTTCATATACCAGAAATGTTTGAAGCTACTGACTGAATGAAAGGAGCTGGCATCTCACTCTCTTTGAATCTTCTTTATCATGCTAGGATTAACAGGAAAAAGCTAAAAATTTCAGAATTGCACCGTGCAATGTGGAGATATTACTGTTTGTGCATTTACAATATTCATTGATTTTTGCCATTGAAAAACGTCCAGAAATGTTTGAAGCTACTGACTGAATGAAAGGAGCTGGCATCTCACTCTCTTTGAATCTTCTTTATCATGCTAGGATTAACAGGAAAAAGCTAAAAATTTCAGAATTGCACCGTGCAATGTGGAGATATTTACTGTTTGTGCATTTACAATATTCATTGATTTTTGCCATTGAAAAACATGTTTTTCATATACCAGAAATGTTTGAAGCTACTGACTGAATGAAAGGAGCTGGCATCTCACTCTCTTTGAATCTTCTTTATCATGCTAGGATTAACAGGAAAAAGCTAAAAATTTCAGAATTGCACCGTGCAATGTGGAGATATTACTGTTTGTGCATTTACAATATTCATTGATTTTTGCCATTGAAAAACGTCCAGAAATGTTTGAAGCTACTGACTGAATGAAAGGAGCTGGCATCTCACTCTCTTTGAATCTTCTTTATCATGCTAGGATTAACAGGAAAAGCTAAAAATTTCAGAATTGCACCGTGCAATGTGGAGATATTACTGTTTGTGCATTTACAATATTCATTGATTTTTGCCATTGAAAAACGTCCAGAAATGTTTGAAGCTACTGACTGAATGAAAGGAGCTGGCATCTCACTCTCTTTGAATCTTCTTTATCATGCTAGGATTAGCAGGAAAAAGCAAAAAATTTCAGAATTGCACCGTGCAATGTGGAGATATTACTGTTTGTGCATTTACAATATTCATTGATTTTTGCCATTGAAAACATGTTTTTCATATACCAGAAATGTTTGAAGCTACTGACTGAATGAAAGGAGCTGGCATCTCACTCTCTTTGAATCTTCTTTATCATGCTAGGATTAACAGGAAAAAGCTAAAAATTTCAGAATTGCACCGTGCAATGTGGAGATATTACTGTTTGTGCATTTACAATATTCATTGATTTTTGCCATTGAAAAACATGTTTTTCATATACCAGAAATGTTTGAAGCTACTGACTGAATGAAA